>NC_135550.1:14770907-14978407 GCF_964340395.1 Glandiceps talaboti | reverse complement strand
AAATGAAAAAAGCAGACTGAACTTTAGTTTATCACACTAAAAAGAATTGATTTCTTGTATTTGCTAGATTAGATAACTGCTTGAATTATGAATAACAGTAGGTCATCATTTGCCTGATGTGTGTGTGTGTGTGTCTACATCTCCGTCTGTCTGTTTGTATGTCTGTCTGTATCTGTGTGTGGTGTGTCTGTGTGTCACCGTGTATGTGTCACTGTGTCAGTGTGTGTTTGTGTCACTGCATGTGTGTCACTGTCTGTCTGTCTGTCTGTCTGTCTGTATGTCTGCATGCGTATGTGTATGATGGAGTGTATATCTGCATGTATGTGTGTGTGTGTGTACATCTGTCTGTAGTTGTGTATACTGGTCTGGTGTGCATGCGTGCATGCATGTATGTGTGTGTGTATGTGTGTGTGTGTGTGTGTGTCTGTGTGTGCGTCTGTGTGTGTGTGTCTGTGTGTGTGTGTCTGTGTGTGTGTGTCTGTGTGTGTGTGTGTGTGTGTGTGTGTGTGTGTGTGTGTGTGTGTGTGTGTGTGTGTGTGTGTGTGTGTGTGTGTGTGTGTGTGTGTGTGTGTGTAATCTTGATACAAAGTTAAAAGCAACAGTCATCATTGCATGCTACTTACATCAGTATCACATAATAACTCCATAGCTTGGTTACTTTCATTGTGGCTTTCTTTGGCCCACAGATACTTCACATGAAACAGTTTGCCATCAAAGAATTTCCAGGGAAATCCATCTTCCATCTTGAAGGGACAACCACATGTGCTGTTGATATCAAGGGCTGCACTGACTGACTTCAGAAATATAGTGGCTAGATGAACTGCTCTGCCATTCACTCTTCCTGGCTGTACAAATGGTATTAAACAAATAGGAGAATCATTGTCAATTTTTTTAAAGTCAACTTATTTTTTATTTAGCATGAAAGTCCCTCTGTCTATTCCTAACGTAAAGTCCACCTCTATCATTCATTGCTAATTGCTTCATGTTTAATTTGCATATTGTAAAAACTACCAAAAGCTTTTGTATCAAAGTGCAGTTTACTTTTCATAAAACAGACATCCTGAAGGGGTTGTCAATGTTACTTTTCCCAACCTTTTCATTCCAGTTTTCCTATCACAAATGAGATATATTAGAATAATCAATTCCAGTAGATCTCACTCACATTATCATATTTTATTTGGCACCACAGACGAGACTTTTACTTCTCTGATATTACATTTTGAGATAATTTATTTGCATTTCCAGGCCTCTGGCCCATTTGCAAAGAAGTTTATACTCATTGAAATTGAAATGTTAAAACAAAACAATTGATTACAGTATATAGAAAAGTTAAAAGTACAATGTAAATATATAAATAAAACTAAATGATTTCAAATAAAGTGTCTATGTATGCAGACTGTCAGCAAGTAGGAGTCAGAATCTCTTTACAACTCTTAAAAGCATTATAAATAAAATGTCGACAAGTTTCTAACGACAATGACAACGTCATCCTTGGAGCACATCAGTTGGTTAAATTTACAAAGATTAGGATGCAGTGCAAAATCTTTAGGAATATATTTCATCCTTAAATCATTGTACATAGAGCATGTAAATGGTACTCATCTTCCACCTTCTGCACACCTTACAAAGTCTAATTCTACAGTCTATACCCTCACATCTATCAACTTCAACAGCTAATGGCAGACATGAACAATGAAAACATACAAAGATTTGAAGAGCTTTAAAATCACAAATTCATGTGTACATATCTCTCAACTTTGAGTAAACTCCTAAAGCCCGTATATCAGTGCATTTTCAGTTTCTATTACACTACCGTATTGGTTTTAAAAATATATTGTGACCTATTCCTACAAATTCGGTGAGAAACAATTCCTTGTTTCCTACTTTCTGACACAACCAAACCCATACAAACAAAGAATTCTTCATTCTCTGATGTTCAATGTATTATCAGAAGATCCCAATTACCAAGACAAATCACGTCTGATCTAACCTCAATTACAGTGCAACATATACGTGCTACCAATCTCACCACAATAAGTAACAATATTCAATGACAGATAGAAATGACTTCAACCTTGATGGTGATGGCAATAATGATGTGTCAAATAGTGGTTGCCGTGGAAACTAAATAACAGAATCTCAACAGTTTGTGGGTCATTGTACTTTACATAATGGGTATTGAGTGTAAGTACTGATCGTTATGTGGTGATTTCTATACAGAAAGAGAGAGAGAGGTACCATTACACCTTATTACATCCATTTTAATTGAGTCTCTTGTACGACATAAGGAAAGGCATTGGTTATTATTAACCCAACAAAGGGTGTATTCACACCTATCTAGACATAATTCCCCTCTATTAAATATAATAATAAATATATTTATTATATTTATCGCATTTCCAGGCTTCCAGCCCATTACAATGTCATCAGGTAGAATATATACACCTTGGGGACCAAATTCACTCAAAAAATTTAAGTTATTCAATCTCTCCAAATACTGCCATGTGAAGGCTTTTTCCCTGTCTTTTTAATATATGAAAAAGAAATTTAAAGGTTCACCACCTTACCTTATCATTTTTTTTTCATAGAGGATGTTATTTTACTTTTTTGTGAACCTTCTAGGCCCTATTTATAATATGGTTTAGCTGACTATCCGTTCTACTTTACAGTTTTTTGTACAAATTCACATTGAACTTTTAATTTAAAACACACATTTTTAACAGTATTATGAACTGTATTAATTTCAATTATATGTGTTTTAGGGACGATCACACACAATGTCACCACAAGCTCAATTAAAACGAAGCCAAAACACTTTCCCCCTAAATGTACATTCACAGGTGTGACCATAGACCCTCCACAAGGGTCTATGATGCGACATCGGTAAGTTTATGTATAATGTAAACCATGGTGAAAATTGTAACTGTCACATCTCTACGATCAATGCAATGTGGAAACACAGTGAACACATTACAATACTACCGGAAACCCAGTAGTGTATATCGCATTATCAGTAAATTTTAATCAACTAATCAACATCTCAATAGTAAATACAGAACCTGTTATCAATGAAGGTGTGAAAGTTTTCTAAATTTGTATTGTTAGAAGTGCAAAAATGAAGTTCAACAATCGCATTGAGACCAGACCCCCCCCCCCACCCCCTCCCCCTCCCTAAACAAATGAAATTCGTTTATTGCGATCATTCCTTAGTGTGTACGTCATTTTCGGCCAATTTGTCGCTATTTTAACCTGAATGGTATTTTTAAATTACCAGTAGTTTGTTTTGTTTTTCTGTTTAAACTCTGACCTTTGGTATATTTCACATGAAATGCTTTTACATGTAAATATTACAAAATAGAAAAAGGTGCTTTAGAAAATAAATAAACTTTAAACTTTACATGACTGCAATGATGACACTTTACAATACGTGTGATAGGTGTACTTAAAGAGTGAGATCCCTCATACTTATGTGATTTATGCCAAGTAAGTGTAGAATAGTGAATCACCATTCTTCCTGAACAGAAGGCAACACTTGACGAGAATTGTTGCCATACCCCTTGCGGTACAGATCAAACAACTTTTGACACAAGCTAAGCATCTTACAGTCTAGCGATCTTATGCCATCAGTTTGAATAACACATATCTGATAAGGAGGGGCTTGGAAAATGTCAAAGCAAGTGATAACATTATCAACTTTATGGCAAAATGACTGTATGAAGGAAATATGAAAATACAAAATGAAATACCCAGGACTGATTGATTCTGATAGGGATTCATAACTTTGCAAATCATACACACTTTAGTAAATACTGTGAGAACATCAACATAGGTAAGTTGAAATAAAATGACAAAAACCACACACACAAATACAATTCTAGTTACAGCTAGCTACTCAGGCCTTTAATGCCAGATCCCAAGGCAACATTTAGACTTTAAGACACGTACAGTGTTTATAAGTTTGATGTGATAGCGTCTTAAATTTTCAAAAATTCTCTGAAATAAAAGTTAACACACATGTTTTGAACAAGGGCTCGATGAGAATATTAACATGACTGTATCAGCATTTGGAACGGACAAACCAAAACCTAGAGGATCAATGAAATGCAGAATACAGTTCATATACAGCTTCTGCACTAAATGTTGCAATAATGTACAAGAAAAGTGTTATTTTTTTTAAAAGAAAGAACCGTTTACTGCTGTTTTTGTACTCCCTCGCTGCACAAAATCAAAATGAAATGTTGAAAATCATGCCCCTCAAAGCATACACAACTGATTTTAAGATTGATATAAACTGAAATTAGTAACAGAGATTGATCTTACCACAAGGCCTCGTAAGATTCTAACATCTTTAGACATTGGAGACACAGCTTGGGCTATGAAAGCATCTAGTTCCCACTCTGCAAGAACTTGTGGTGACTCCTGCGCGAGCAGGTAATGAAGTACTACACAAAATAGCTGGCATTGGCTTGGTAGACTATCTAGTGTCTCTTCTGATATCTTGCAGGACATACAAGCTAGGAATGTCTTTACACGTTTCTTCTCCATTTCTGCATCTGTGCTCAACCAGAGATCTTCTAAGGTTGGTGTTCCACCTTTGAGAACAGAAAGACATGACATTGTATGTTACTGTTATTATTTAGTACCAAAATAATATTGACAATTTTTTTTTTATTTTGCTGAACAGCAATACGTTCATTGCAAAGTAAAACAAAGAGAAATCAACTGAAGTCATGGTTTTCCAGTTTTACCAAAACAATGAAACGTACAGCCTCAAGAACTAAATGTGTTTTATCAAAGTACAGCAGGTTATGATTAGTATTAAACATACATGTAACTCAAGCAAGTATTTTTTAAAAACAATTTACGCAATTTAATTGTACGGTAATCCTTGAACAGATCATAAAATTATCATCTAGTCTTGTTGTCATGAAGCACTTCTGATGTGACCTCTCAAGGAAAAATTCTAGGAAGAACATTGTAAATCATTGTATCACTATTGTGACCTTAACGCAGGGTGAGAGCCCTGCCAGTTCCTACTCGTTGGTGGTGATGATAATTAACTGGATGTAATAGGTGCATTTACAGACTAAACCAAAGAAAATCATAAACTTCTGGACCATGTCATATTTGCATACATATTAAGGAAACTCTTACCTGGTAGTGCAAGAGGCAATGCTTGAACTATGTCTGGCTGCTTGCTAGATTTGAAACCAGTGAATTTGCACCATTCACATACAGCATTTTTTCCAACAATCACTCTGTTTCTATTTCCTTTTATCTGAGACTCAGGATTTGGATTTGCTGATATATTCTTCTGTCGTTGTTGTTCCATTTCTTGGAGTATCTGGTTTTGCTGTTCTTGCAGATATAGCTGCCGTTGTTGTGAAGGTGTTAAATTCCTCCACTGTGACTGCTGCTGTTGATGATGCTGTTTTTGTTGTTGCTGATACGGCTGTTGTTTCTGTTGATACAGCTGCTGTTGTTGCTGTTGATACTGCTGTTGCTGCTTCTGTCTATGTTGCTGTTGATACTGCTGTTGCTGCTTCTGTCTATGTTGCTGTTGATACTGCTGTTGCTGCTTCTGTCTATGTTGCTGTTGATACTGCTGTTGCTGCTTCTGTCTATGTTGCTGTTTCTGTCTATGCTGCTGTTGCGGTCTATATTGCTGTTGTTGTTGATGTTGTTGTTGTTGTTGTTGTTGTTGTTGCTGCTGTTGCTGACTATATTGCTGTTGTTGTTGATGGTATTGTTGTTGTTGTTGTTGGTGGTGCAGTTGATACTGCTGTTGTTGTTCTTCTTGATACTGTTGTTGCTGGTACTGCTGTTGCTGCTGTTGTGTTGATCTCCCTTGTTCATCCACAGATTGGAAATAGTGGAGTTCTGACTGCTCCCATTGTTGCCCCATCTTTGAAGTGGCGGCATCTTGATGATACAGAGACTGCGTCATGTATGTATCTTGTGACATTCTGTGCGGCTGATAGTCCTGTGGCTGCTGTGTGTATGATTCATGCGGACATGACTGCATCTGATACAAGTTGTGTGGCATTCCCTGATCAGCCTGATTATAAGAGTTGTAAGCACTTTGTTGATTATAGTAATTCTTAGTGTTATTATACTGGTCATCATACATATAAGTCATGCTATCTCCCCCTGCAAGTGGTGGCATGTCAGCATACATTGCATCATCCATAGAATCAGTTACATTTAGAGCTGCTGCTTTATTTGCTAACTGTTCCACAACATCTATTTCTGCAGCATGATCATTGTTCCTTTCCACTACAACTTCCTTCAGTGTTTGTTCATTTAAGTGCTCTTCTTCAATATCCTCCTCCTCTACACTTTGATGCTCTACATTGTATAAAAGTCCATACATTTTTTCTCGAGTAGGTTTTAGGATCTCTCCTGCCGAGGGCAAATCTTGACTTCCATAATCCTCTAGAGAAACTCCAGAATCGAGTTCTCCAGACATCAAAATATTATAAATAACTGCCTTGTTGTCTATGTTGATGTGTCTCTGGCGTGCAAGTTGTTGGATTTCTTCACTCACAGGTGGTTGACTTGTGCCAAACGAACCGCTGACTTGCGTCGCTGATTTCTGTTGATCTATACCTCTGCTTTTTCCCTTTCTGGCGCGGTTGCTTCTGCAACTAGGAGGACCTTGAACTGCAATAACAGACGGTTCTTTACTTAAAGATGTGACAGCTGACAGGGCATCATCTTGAAGCCAGTACATTTGAACAACTTTCTCCATGAGGTCATAACTATCATTACTCGGAAACACATCTCTTTGGATCCAAGCAATTTCTTCAATGGTAAGTCGCCGTAGTCCAAGACTCGAGATATACCTACACACAGCGGGAATTAAAGTTCCGTAGCCAGGTATTTTATCTTTGGGAGTTAGCTTCAATACCTTCCGATGAAAACTTTGCAAAGACGATGGACTTATAATGTCATTGCCTAGAAGACAGGCTAACAATGGTAAAGTGAATGGTCGTATTCCAAGATGCTTACATATGGCCGTGATGTTAAACACAGCTGTACTGAGACTTTTGTTTATATCCATAGTAGCGATGTCAAAGACACTGGCAACATTGTATATCAAAAGATCAGAATCAATGCCAATTATACCAAAGCATTCATTTTTCTTGCAGTAGTCAGCAATTTCTATGTCAGCCTCCACAACAGAGTTATAGACGATAACACCAAGACTCTTCAGTGCTTGCCGTGTGAATGATCCTAGGCTTGGTGGAATCACAAACATATTCCGACTTGGCTCCTTACCATCTTTCTCAATAATGTCGAAAATCTTCCGTACGAGGCGGCATCTTTCTTTTGTTCGATCAACCCATATTGATCGTTTAGACTTGACTACAACGCCATCAAATATGAAGACCAGTTCATAGTTGGCTCTTTTGAAACGTTCAACCAAGTTTCTCAGTACTTCATAGTATTCCCGCCACTGACCACCATAAACCCAAGCAATGTTGGGAGGGTACAGTTTTCGTAGCAGAGACAACCCATCGACAACAAGAACAGGCTTCTTTCCATAGTTTCTTTCCATGTATCCATTAGCTAGTGAAGGTAGATGCACTCGAGGCATGCATGATTTGGGACAACATTCCTCAATGTACGCTTGAAGACCTTTTACTCCCATGCTTGACCTGCACAGAAAATACAGAAGAGTTGCACACAAACCAGGCCAGGTTAAACACATTTGAACACAAATATGGGTTTTTATTCCCTGGTCATTCTACATCATAACAATTCAAGTCGAAATCACTGGCCTCATTTACGAGTCAAAACGTTCCAACTCACCATTATTTTTCCTTACTTTTCTTACATGTAATATTAGTATAATTATAGATATTCTCCAATTCTGTTTTTCTTTATTCAGCCAGAATATACTCGTGACGCGTCTCACAACTCATAGTGACAAGACTCCTTAGGTCACTCATATTTTCCTTGGGTGAATAATTCTGTTTTTCTTTAATCAGCCAGAATATACTTGTGACATGTCTCACAACTCATAGTGACAAGACTCCTTAGGTCACTCATATTTTCCTTGGGTGAATAATTAGATGTACAATAACATCAATTACATGAGAAAACTCACTGTACTTCCCCACTCCCTTGTCGTTTTTGCCTCGTGATTGAAATGACATAATTTGTTGTTGTGACAATAACACCAACACAGGGTAGCATTCACAACTTTGTTGCAAAATCATAAGTGAAATCTAATATGTAAAATATGTATCACAATTTGTTACATCATGTCCTTCTACCTCCATGGTTACAAGTGTGCCCTCTAAGCCAATTTGATGCGCCACTGACACACACAAATTCTAGTGACGCACCAAAATTTGGTATTCCCCTATCTCTTACCATGTGGTGACTCACAAGAAATGCCAGTTTTTCTCATTTCGACTCACAACAACAAAATTTGGCTATCATTAGAGGGTACACTGATGGTTACGCTACCTTTTTCCCACAACTAAGATTAAAGTTGTCATACAGGCCAAGATCACTGCACATACAGAAACAGTCTATTACTTAGATTCAGTTCATTTTTTTTCAACACCGCAGCTCTGTCTAATTACGGTACCAATAAATTTCCATCTTTATGGTTGTTAAATATCAATGTCAGTGCATATTAAAGTTACTAACTTAAAAAAATTGAACATTTTTTACATTTTCAAAACTCATGGCAACTTTTTTCAGTGGATACAATCTCATTTTGTTCAACTGAGGATTTCATGACAAAACCTTGAATCAGAGAATTAGCTATGAATAGCTAAAAGCATTAAGACAACTTCAAACATCAGGCACTACACTCACATTACGAGGAAGGCAGGGTGTCACCATTTCTTACGCACTTGTTGGGGGGGGAGTCACAATTTTACATGCAAGTGTTTGAGGACTCGGTCACTACTTTTGTGGACTGATATTTTTTGATCACAGATATGCCAATGTCAGGGGCGGGGGGTCATTAATTTTGTGCAAGGTCTTGGGGAGGGTCACTCTTTTTCACACACTTTTTGGACTTCTGAAAAACATTGCCCCTAAAGTCTGTAATTTATACCTAGTCCCTATAAATTATAATATCTGGCTTCTGCTGGGAGGGGGGGGGAGACATGGAGCGAATAGGGGGAGATGGAGTCTGGGTGATATAATTAAAGTGTTGCCCATGTTTAAATGCAAATATTGACTGCTATATACTATTTTAAAAGATTTGAAGTTAGAATTATTTTTTTTTTATAATACACAACATACCAACCGTTTTTTGACGGAAGTTCCGAACATGCGAGTTTCCGATAGTGTCATGTGCGACTGTACATTTTGTAGGGGTGCCCATATGAATTTCCTTTTTCTATGCTAAAACGTCTTACCGATGAAATTTTCTGAATTTCGCAGAAACGCTTACTTATGCAGACAATAATTTAATACAAAATATTTCCCTATATTGCATACTTACAGTTTTATGTTTGATTTTATGTGTACGTTCAGGCTGGAACTGTTGACATCAGGTCAACAGAACTAGTTCCGGTTACCAATTACGCATGCGTGGTATGATACATGTCATTTAAACTTCAGAGCAAAATATTAGACACCTAGAAGAAGTCGTCTGAGTTTGAACCTATCAAACTTCCAGAAAAGGACGGGGAACAGTAAGGGATCCTTAGTCCATAATAAATACATGAAAGGCGTGATTAACTGCAAACAACACTTTCAGATGATAAGAAAAGGCTAAAGTCTTTACGACCATCGCCTTTTTTCGTGATGCATGCTGTTTTGCTTTGCTTTGTTTCGTGACGAGCGTGAAATTGGCATATTAATCATTTTAGTATATCAAACAAGAGTTAATCAAATCAGAAAAAATGTATTTTGAATCATTCAACTTGTCAAATGAAATATGATATTATTTTAAAAATTGACCAAAGTAAAACATCCAATACATACTTGGCCTGAATGTTGACAGAATGTTAAAACAAATCTTCTACATGATTTTCATTGTTAATACTTGAAAATCTCTGAAAATGTTAACAGTCCAAAAATTGTAGGCAAGAATGATAATGTGTTAAAAAGATGCACAATGAATGTATTTTTGAGAATACATTGCAAGTTTTGCTAAAACATTGAGCAGAGCGCCACCTAGAGACTGAATGTGTCCAGCGACAATGTCATTTCAAAAACCACCTGTCGATTGTCATGACCGATTGAACAGATGGGCAAACAAGTTACATGTATTGTTGACAGCGCCACCATGCCA
The DNA here is from genome assembly GCF_964340395.1 of Glandiceps talaboti. Taxonomy (NCBI): domain Eukaryota; kingdom Metazoa; phylum Hemichordata; class Enteropneusta; family Spengelidae; genus Glandiceps; species Glandiceps talaboti. The sequence goes on along the minus strand of NC_135550.1, from coordinate 14,968,140 downwards.
CCATAAGAGTAAGTATTACGTCATTGGAGCATTCTTCAAATTTAGAACAATGACTGGGATTGGGTAATAGCATAACAAAGGAGAAAGACCCAGATGTCCTTTGTATGGAAACACATTATATGCTATCATTATGACTATCAACCCGACAAAAGGTATAATCCGTTGGTGGTTAAAGGAGATCAAATCTATACAATTTAATAATTTCTTTGATACATTTTCGACTTCCTTTCGATTTTCCCTTCCTTTCTTTATCGACCGTTTCCGGTTTAGCCGGCATACTATTGTGCCTGCCAAAATATGTTTACCAACTAGCGGCCGATTCTTTGTGGCTTGACCAATATTAATTATCGATATAACAAGTTGTGTGTATTCGTTTTGTGACATTTCAAGTCATCTTCACCGTAGGAACAGTTTTTTGTCAAAGTCTATTGCAGGAAGAGGCGATCACTCCCAGAATGTCAAAATAAAAAAAACACGACACTATAGGAAGGAAATAAAGATAAACAAAAGACATCTAGCCGTTATCATAACTTATGAAGAAATTAAATTTCTGTAAATTACTACGATGACGCCATGTACTATCACTTAGAACTTAAAAACTGTTACTGAAAATCTAAGATTCTGTTTTAGGATTTTCAGGTTGAAATATAAAAGTTAGATAGTGTGGTATCCGTGCACGTGCAGCACAAAAGAACTGTGATTTAATTTGGAGATCTTTCATTCAAACCAAACAGTGGGTTGTACAAAGTGAAGAAGGTTTTGTACACAGTGAAGAAGGTTTTGAAGTATGAAACAAAAGCCAATGCACTGACTGCGAGGCTTCAAATTGTGAAACACTATGACCCGTAATTATGTAAATTTCAATTGAAAGTGACAAGGAGACCTTGAAATGACAAAACACACCGGCATCATCCAGTTTGAAAGCCACGTGCCAAATCAGAACGATGTTGACTTGTTACGAAAGCTAACACTTGAAGATGATTCAGTATTTCAACAGACGAAATAGTTAACTAGGGCTAAAAATGTAACACAGTCGTAGCGTAATAACATGTGCGACGCCGAGTCACGGCAAAAAACGACTGTTTGAAATCATATAGGTACAAGGTATACAATTAGAGAGAAATGTAAGAATGTTTAGAGAAATCTATGTCAAATGTGATTTGTTATGACTTTTAGTTATTTTTGTACTCTTTCAACAAAATCGTTTAAAAAAATATGTCCAACAATGAAAAATTATATTATTTCGAATAAAGTTAGTGACTTTCAAAACATTGCATGGTGATTTTGTTGCCTTCATTTCTGGCGGGAAGATCTAAATAAAGTACAGGCAGTCCAGAAGAAGATTAATGGCGATTAAACTGTGTAAATAGGGGTGTCTGAATGGTTAGGTGCTTAAAATAGGAAAGTGAGGGTAGAACAGAAGACGGTTGCCAGCACGTGTCTGTCTGACATAATCCAGAGATATTGATAACAAACAAACACTGACGGTGTGTCTATAACAACGTTAGCATGATTTATATGTACATGTATACTCATAGACGTCTATTGTATATATAGACATATCTTAGGTATGATTTTAACTGAGAGTATCATGCCGTCCGTCGTCAGAAATAAATAAAAAAACACCTCAGTTCATACCCCCTTTTTGAACAGGTGTCCAGTAAAATCTTATCTTCTTATTTATACTCTGTTTGTCTCTTTGTCCCGTTCTAATTTTCTAGTTGAAACGACATGCAAAGTCTTTTGGTGTTACAGCTTAATACCCGTCTCATTACATTTGCAGTGATTGAAACGTTTTAGATTTTGAGCAAACCATGAAAAGTGTTCCGATAAATCAGACGTTTGAGCGCAATTTTATAGTCAGTGATGTGTGGTGATGCTTGATCCGATTCCGGATTTAATAGAGTACATATGGATTGACAACAATCACAGGCACGTGCGTCATATCTGAAAATACTCAGATTGGATTTAGATCGGCTGTGTACACACCTTCACACTTTTAAAACCAAAATATTAACACTAATTCATAAATATACACTCGTGCTATGCTTCCAGTCCAAAATTATGCTCAGGTGTTCAAAAAAATACAGACACACGAACAAAAATCATTGCTTTTTGACAGCAAATTGTCAAGTAATGCAGAAGTGTCACCTTATCGATCATGGTTCAAATCGGTAGGCGAAGATAAAGTATGAATCCGTCCGAACGTCAAACCTGCTGTCGTCCAAGATATATCTTTTCCTCCTTGCAAAAAAACAACAACAAAACTGAAGAGACACAAAGCATTTTCATAAAAGTTAATTTAAGATTATCACTTCCTAAATGCGTGACAATTTTTTTTTTGTAGAAAGTAATCACGGATGTGTCAGTTTTCAAAAAGACCATATATTTATGTTAAAGATAACACTTTCTTGATGGAAATTACCGCTGGAGATGCTTACGTAACCAAGTAATGCCCCCATTTATGAATGAAGATGGTCAGATGATGCTCCGGGTTTTGATTCGAGGAACAAAAGAACAAAAACGTTCTTTTAACAAAGAAACCAATTGACAGTATCTAAAGTTCGAGAAAAGTTAAATTGACACTAAATTTGTGTGTGTGTGTGTGTGTGTGTGTGTGTGTGTGCGTGTGCGTGTGCGAGTGCGTATGCGTATGCATTTCGTAAACATAACGACGAAAAATGTTTCTGAGAGACATTTCATCTCAACAAAGACACTAGCGAGAGAACTCAACTATATAATATTGGACTTCAGCCACTCTTGCAAGTGCTATCATCCGTCATAATAAAGTATTATCAGCACTTTTAGTGTACAAGTACATAAAGGGAAAACATTTTGTCCAATAACTATGGCATAGTGGTCTTCTGGTCTTAACTAAGATGCGAGAAAACATGGAGCCATGTCAGACATTGGACAATCTTTCTTTTTAAATGATAGAGTTGCTAACAGTACAAAGAGGAATGGGTGATTTTTTTTATGGGAATTACATACATGTATTCATACACTGTAATACAGCCGTAGCTCATTTCTTATCTAGTAGAGAGAGGGGGGGTGTGAGAGAGAGAGAGAGAGAGAGAGAGAGAGAGAGAGAGAGAGAGAGAGAGAGAGAGAGAGAGAGAGAGAGAGAGAGAGAGAGAGAGAGAGAGAGAGAGAGAGAGAGAGAGAGAGAGAGAGAGAGAGAGAGAGAGAGAGAGAGAGAGAGAGAGAGAGAGAGAGAGAGAGAGAGAGAGAGAGAGAGAGAGAGAGAGAGAGAGAGAGAGAGAGAGAGAGATTGGAATCGACACTTGCACACACAGCTTTCTCTTGTACCACACTTCAGTTCCTGAGCTTTGATAGAATATCTTGGCGTGGTCAGTTTAGAATGCATGGTCTATATTATCCATGGTTATAGCAGGGAACCCAGTTCGGCTCACAAATCTTATGAACATTTTTATCTGCCATTCTTTCGATGGCGCACTATTGAAATGTTGTTTTGGAACGCCTTTCTTTGTGAAATAGACAACAAATAGCAGAAATGGACAAAGAAGAAGATTAAGATGAGTGCACGCCATTGTTACTTGTAAAAGAGTGTACACTCTCTCGAATCGATGCGGGTAAGCGTGTCACATAGCCGCTGAGCTATTACTACAAAGTATATATCTGAAGATTGTTCTTAAAACAAATCGAAATGTTTCTACACTTTAAACTCTTTTCTTCCGGAAGTACATAGCAAAACGTTTAAAAATTGGAAATCGATACCACCACGGACATATGTGCTTTGTTTATAATTAGCTATGAAGTCGGTTCACAACAGCCTGGCGCGTGTCGCTTTCCCCAAATTTGCCACAGAACAAAAGGATCGATCTCAACCTGTGAGCATCGCACGTGCCGACCACGCTGTCACTTGTGTACCCACCGGTCAAAGTGTTAGGGGACACGCTCGATGGCTATACACTTTGGTCAGATCATTTGTTAGGCGGTGTGGGCTTCCCAAATATAAGCTTATATCTTTTCTTTTACTCCTGACATCTTCTCATCTGGCAGTTCTGATATGGAAACAGCGTCATATGCACCAAAATGTGAGGGTACAAAGCGGAGATGACCCAAATGACATGCGGGCTCAATTGATTCAGAAATAGATCTGATTTGCTTTTAAATCTAAGAACAATATCACAGAATCGGTAAAACAGAAAATATTCAGGTAAAAAATTTGCGGCATCAAAACTTTGACTAGATTACCGTTCATTAAAAAAAATTGTTCTTAAAAAATATATATTCACAAGTGTTTTGTCTAAAAAAAAAAAAAAGGCCGTCACATATTCGCACACGCAGGCTTTTTCACGAATCTAAGTTGTTATTCACGAATCTCAAATTGAACTTTTTGTTGATTATTTATACATAGCCCTTTTATGTGTGAAGTTTACAATGTTTCATTTAGATGTTTTAAACTATGCAACTGAAACCAGCCACACATACTTTAAAACATAATGACACATTGATTCAAAATGTCCAACTTGATCACGAATACATGGGAGTAGACAGACGGAAAGAACAGAGAAAGATATCATAGACACATAGATAGATAGATAGACAGATATAGATAGATAGATAGATAGATAGATAGATAGATAGACAGATAGATAGACAGATATAGATAGATATATAGATAGATAGATAGATAGATAGACAGATATAGATAGATAGATAGACAGATATAGATAGATAGATAGATAGATAGATAGACAGATATAGATAGATAGATAGATAGATAGATAGACAGATATAGATAGACAGATATAGATAGATAGATAGATAGACAGACAGATATAGATAGAGATAGATAGATAGATAGACAGACAGATATAGATAGATAGATAGATAGATAGATAGATAGATAGATAGATAGATAGATAGATAGATAGACAGACAGACAGAGACAGACAGACAGACAGAGATAGATAGATAGCTAGATACAGACAGACAGACAGAGATAGATAGATAGATAGATAGATAGATAGATAGATAGATAGATAGATAGATAGATAGATAGGTGAAATCCCTAAAAAAAAGTTAAAGAAAGCTCTTTTTTTTCAAAAACTGATACATAAAAAGTTCCATACATTGAATACAACACACAAGATTAGTTAGTAGTAGCAGTAGTAACAGTAGTAAACATTTATTAATAAAAACAGGGTAGCCAGGAAACAATAGCTGATTTCCCACCTGGGCTGTTATCACTGAAAAAACAAACAAACTTACTTACAAAAGAAGAAGAAAAAGAATGGCTTAGCAATGCTGAACACGATAACAAAATAAAAATTTGATTTCAAGATAAAATTGACATAAAACTACCCAGTTACAACATTTTGATGTCCAGGTTTATTGCCAAAAAGATCTAGATCTTACAGTTCCATTATTGCACCTTCAAATTTGCCTCTCTTGATGTTAAAAATTATGTTCTTACTCATTACTGATTGGACAGTAACAATGTCAATCAACATGGGTTGATGCTGATTGGTCAGTGGCAGTGTCAGTGTCAATCAAACTTGGGTTGATGCTACAAAGTGAAATAGATACAATGTTGATGAACAAGGAAATAGTTACTACAAGGCTGATAACAGCTGCATTGGCACATTTGATTGATTGTCATGTCTATCTGTTTACAGTGGGTTTTTAAAAAAAAGTCTTTTGTGTAAAGATCAGCCTGATAACAATACCACTCATTATAATCATGCAACCATAAGTAATCACTAGTGAAAGTGCTTTACAGAATATATAGATTTGTTTCCAATGCTGCCATTCATTCATATTTGCCTATGTTATCACTGAACAACAAAAGACAGTTGTATCCAGAGATAACAACAACTTTGATGCAAGCCAACTGGCTAGAGACTCAAGTACAAGTATATAGGAAGTTATACAGTATTATCCCATGCACGTGCCATTCAGAACAAAAAAAATATGGAATATACTAGTATACTCTGGTCGTTCTACGTCACAACAAAGTGCATCTACGTCACTGGTTCTGCTGTATTTGAAACATGAGTCAAAACATTCAGAATTACCATTATACTTTCCCCGATTTTTCTCTGATATTACTGGCGCTGGTGTAATTATGTTATTCTCCAATATTTTTCTTCATTCAGCTGGAAAATACTCCTGCCTGACCTAAGGGTTGTCACTCATATTTTCCTTGGCTGAATGAAGAAAAATATTGGAGACTAACATCTAATTATTTCAGCCCTTGTTAAAAAACAAGTCCAAGCTCTACAGCTCATTCTCGGTGTAAAAAGTTCAATCAGAAGAAACTCTGAGTGGAAATGGTCAGCGATAGTTAGTTAGTTTGCCAATTTGCAGTACTTGATACAAATGCACTAATTATTCCTTTACATTTTAATATGCATGTATTTTAATTTGCTGATTAAAAAGTTCTGCCCACTTTAATATCAGAGAGTAAAAATTAGCATAATCTTGATTGTTCTGCCAATCTACTAAACATCATTACTGCTAAGTCCAGATGAATGGACATGGAAGAATAAATGAATAATACTAATTACATAATACTAATTTGGGGTCGGGTTTGAATATATTAAACATTCCGTATAAATTGTTTTTAATAAATTTATCAAAATTATAAAAAAAAATAAAGCTTTTTACAAAGAAAATCGTTTACAAACATGTATAATTCAATTTCTATACAAAGTTAATTTAATGCGGCATGCAACAAACATGATACAAGGTGTGGAGCAAATAAAGACTAACATCAATGTTTTTCAACAACTTCCAACTCCGTTTTTGTTTTACAGCGAGTTGGAATATCTAATTTGCTGGATGACTAATGGAAACTGAATACCTTGATTATTCAGCATGCTGTTTATCAATGTTATATGGTAAATAATGATGAACTAGTAAAACCATCAATATACTAGATACATTAAGATGTAGGCTTTTGTTTTAAATTCACTTTAAGAGATCTACCAACGTCTACATTAAAAGACACATAAAAAATTTCACAGTATTATTGCAACACCTATCCTGTGTATAGGATACATGCAAACACTTACACATATACAGAAAAGATAGGTATGTACATACATACATACATACATACAAACATACATACATACATACATACATACATACATACATACATACATACATACATACATACATACATACATACACACACACACACAAACAAACACACACACACATCATATTTATATCCCTCATACATATTAATATATTACTCATACCATAGAGGTATAACTCTTAAACCTCCATGCTCATATCCAGTATTGTATCCCGTTGTTCAAGGGCTTGACTTCAATGTCAGATGTAATAATAATAATAATAATAATAATTTATTGTCCAACTCAATGGAAATTTGTCTTGGTTACACAGACTCGCAGAAAAATATCGACACACATTACATTCAAAGTAAGGTACAAAAAGTGGCAAATGCACACAACAAAGACAACATTAAAGGCATTACGTACACTGTACTAGATCACCACATGTCTATCTTGTACATGCTTGGTTAAGCATCCTGATAGCGGAAGGCACAAATGTATTGCCGAATCTATCGGTGCGACATCGAATTGAGCGGTATCTGCTGCCGGACCTTGTCTTAATGAAATTACAGTTCAGTGGATGAGTTTTATCAGCCAGGATGAGTGCGGCTTTGTTTTCACTAGATTTCGCAAATAGTTCACTCACACTGGGCACAGGTACTCCTACAATTTTCCTTGCTTGATTAATAACTCGATCTATTTGATTTAAACTAGACATAGTGATACTACCACCCCAGCAAGAAATACAATATCCTATGATCGACTCAATGGTAGATTTATAGAACATATGCAGAATTTTGCTAGATACACCAAACCTACGCAATTTGCGTAGAAAATACATTCTTTGTTGGCATTTACGGGTTAGTGCACATGCATGTTCACCCCAGGTAAGAGTGTTCGATAAAGACATACCAAGATATCTGTAGCTATTAACCCTTCCTACGTTCCCCCCCTTGATCTCAAGCATTGTGGGTTCTGAAGTATTCCTCCGGAAATCTATAATCATTTCCTTTGTTTTATTCACATTTAGGATCAAGTTATTATTGTCACACCAGGTCACTAGTCTATCCACTTCTTCTCTATAAGTTGTGTCTCGATTCGCTGTAATAAGTCCTACCAGGGCTTTGTCATCGGCAAATTTATAGAGCTTGTCGTTGCTGTTTGTATTTATTGGATTGCAATCGGATGTAAATATGGTAAATAGGGATGGAGAAATAACGGAGCCTTGTGGTGAGCCAGTGTTCGTCATTCGGCTACCCGAGCTTGTTGAGTTCACTTTAACAAACTGCATACGCCTGGTCAGAAAGTCTGCCACCCACCGGATTAATTGTTGGTTTACAGCCATATTCCTCAACTTCCTGATTAGCAAGTTGGGGGAGATGGTGTTGAACGCACTCGAAAAGTCCACGAATAGTACCCGAACCGAAGTATTACTAGCATCCAGATGCTGGGTTATTGTATGTAGAATGGACAGAACTGCATCCTCTGTACTCCTGTGTTGGCGATATGCAAACTGCAGTGGATCCTGGTATAACGATGTCTGAGAAACAAGATATTTCAGCAGAATCCGTTCAAGGCATTTCATGGGTATGGAAGTCAGTGCTACTGGCCTGAAGTCATTGTTCTTTGTTGGCCTTGGAATTTTCGGGATAGGGATGATACAACTTTTCTGTTGTGGTTATAGTAACGGTTACATAAATATATTAAACAGTTTCGAGGGCAGTTCTTGAAGAGTATCTTAACAATGGTCAATTATAAATCATACACTCTCTATAAAAGAAAGCCATACTAAATGTTCTTATCTTAACTAAACAAAACAACTAACAACAATCAATGGCCTGCATTACATGAAACTTTATTGTTCCAAACTCAGAATGCATACTAAATGCGGAGATGCGTTTTCGATATGTCAAAAATTCTCCTCAGGACAGAGACACTTTAAGCTAGTAATGATTGAAGCTGTATGTGCACACACATTCTATATGTTATCATCTTCTTCCTTCCAGTACACACTGCTTTAATAATCTGAACAAGTTAATGGTCCTCTCCTGTAATATACAAAGCAGATAAAATATCAGTGACTTAAAGTGGTATGATATTTGGGACAGTGGATGATACAAGTTTGGTTTATGATAGGAGGTCTCCATGTATGCAATTCAATCTCTATCCTAAAACCTAACCCTATCAAAGGCCCTGTTTATATACATAATGCTGTTTTCATATGTTTTCACACAACTAATTTGTTGTTTACATGGAGATGTCACATGAAATCGCAGCCAAAATGGATTATCCAATAACAACATAACAAATAGAATGGAAAATGGAAAGATGTGAAAATGGCATCATTTAAACGGCCAAAAATGCAACAATTTGAAAAATGCACACTTTTATCTCAGAGATGACCCAATCAATGATGTATTTATATGCATGATCACTTTTATGGCTGTGTTATTTTGGGGCATGTGCAATAACATTGTTTTCAATTTGTTCCATCTTTGGTGTTTCTGTGTGAACAGTCAAAAATATTTGTTGGCCTATCATATAAACACATGAAAATGCATTACAATGAAACCAACTTTACCATTTTTATTTGAAAACATTGTTGGGTAAACAAAGACAAAACCCCATACCCTATATTATATACATTTATTTTTTGAATAAACCATTTACTCTTCACGTTTGAATTTTTGTCATTTTTATTTTATCAAATCACTTTGTATTATTTATACATCAATAATAGAATTATACAATTCCTCATGTGAGAATAGCATTTTCTGTTTATTTAGTAAGACCATCTGTGTGTGTGTGTGTGTGTGTGTGTGTATGTGTGTGTGTATGTGTGTGTGTGTGCGTGTGTGTGTATATGGCTGCGTGTGTGTCTGTCTGTCTATCTGTATGTATGTATGTATGTATGTATGTATGTATGTATGTATGTATGTATGTATGTATGTATGTATGTATGTGTGTTTGTGTCAGTGTTGTGTGTATGTGTGTGTGTATGTGTGTGTGTGTGCATGTGTGATGTAAGTATACATTATTTGATTATACAGTAATGCAAGTACCGGTAGTTGTTGAAAAATCTATAGTATACTATAGACATACAGTAGAAATATTGTCTAAATATGTAGCTGTACACTCCTGGTTTGTATAAATTGCTGAATGTGAAGTTCAGTGGTGTATAGTTTAAACAGCAAATGAAAGACATACTTTAGAATCACTGACTAATTATTTCCATATGCAGTATTAAACTTACATTTTTCTCACAAAGTACAAACTCGTTTGTTCCCTGCAGAGCAATTAGATACTTTGCATGAAACAATTTGCCATCAAAGTATTTCCATGGCAACCCATGTTCCATAGCAACTGGTTTACCACAAGCAGAATTTAATGTAAGTACTGTAGTCACTCCTCTCATGAAAACTGTGGCAAGATGTATGGCCTTTGATTTTACTGTGGCTACCTGAGAAGATGAGAAAGAAATTGAAAATTAAAATGCACTTAATTAGACAGGGGAGGGGGAAGGAAGGAGGAAGGGAGGGAGGGAGGGAGAGAGAGAGAGAGAGAGAGAGAGAGAGAGAGAGAGAGAGAGAGAGAGAGAGAGAGAGAGAAATAAAGACAGTAAGGGAGAGAGAAGGAGAAGAAAGAGCAAGAGGGAGAGCGATAGACAGGGAGAAGGGAGAGAGGGAGAGAGCATGAAATGTGCATTATCAAAAAATATATCCACATATAGATTATGGAAAGAAATGAACTGAGATAGAGGGAGAGAGAGGGGAGGAAGGGGGGGGGGGTGGAGAGAATGGTGGGAAAATTGAAATAAAACTGTACATTATCCACTAATCCATGATATTAATCAAGTGCAATTGATTTCAAGTTCATGGTTTTCCTATTCTGTTTATAATCTCTATTGACTACCAAGTGTGGGAAAATCATCAGGCTTTCTACACAAATTCCAGGTTGTAATTATATAAGTGGGATATCTTTCATTGCGCATTATGAAATGAAACGAGCAATAACAGGTGATCATTATTGTACCTGGGTATTAAGAACAAGAGAAATGAACAACATCTACTAATTACACAGGATAACTGGGTTATCAGGAAATCATAAATAATATCAGCTGTAATTAATATTAATGACTTCCATTGTTTGATCTCTCCATCCAGGGTTTAAGAAAGGTGATGATTAGATCACTTCCAGGAATTATAGATATTTAATGTCATGGTCATCTCTTGTTTTCCGTTGTGAATTATTCATAATTTCATTTATTATTGAAAATAATTTAGTACATCAGGTTTATCCTACTTATACATGTTTCATTGATGACTGACGCTTATTAACGATATTTGTAAAAATGACAAGTTTCTTTGTAAATTTCATAAGTTGTGAGATTTGTCTTGTAATTCAGCATATTAAAATCATATCTTCAATATGTTTCTATGTGTTTCTTTGTCTCTATATCGGTTTGTTTGGTATATTAACTACATTTTGTACATATCATTCTTTATGAATATGTAATTATACGGCATTTTTCATCATTACCCTTCCTCCCTTTCTCCCCTTTGTGTTTGTCTTGTCTGTTGGTCTGTCTGTGTGTCTGTCTGTCTGTGTGTGTGTGTGTGTGTGTGTCTGTCTGTCTATCTGTCTCTCTCTCTATCTATCTATTTATCTATCTATCTATCTGTCTGTCTCTGTCTATCTCTCTGTGTCTATCTGTCTTTCTTTCTCTGTCTCTGTCCCTCACTGTCTGTCTGTCTGTCCATCTGTCCGTCCATCCCCCCCTCTCTCTCTCTCCCTCCCTCTCTCTCTCTCTCTCTCTCTCTCTCTTTCTCTCTCTCTCTCTCTCTCTCTCTCTCTCTCTCGCTTTCTCTCTCTCGCTCTCTCTCTCTCTCTCTCTCTCTCTCTCTCGCTTTCTCTCTCTCTCTCTCTCTCTCTCTCTCTCTCTCTCTCTCTCTCGCTTTCTCTCATTAGAATAAAGAATATTGAACAGACACTTGTGGACAGCAGAAGAACAAAACGACAGGATAATGACTTGGATTATCGATAGAATAATTGAAAGCTAAAAATGTTGATAATTTTTCCACTGTAAGTCTATAAACAACTATAAATCATATTAATTACTACTGACAACAGTTTCATTTTGTTATTTTGTACAAAAATTACCATTTTCGTACTCTTCTCTTCCAGCTAAAATATTTCCATTATTATTTGTACTTTACATATGCATTTCCTTGTTCACCTTGTCATTTCATGTTCAATCCATATTTTTTCTTTCTTTCAAATTGTGTTTCCAGAAATCTATCAGAAATTTTCAAAACATTCATATATAAAAGTGTACAGTTCCTTATACACTGTCAATATTTGAAATATATATGATGGAGTAGTCAAATTCAGTACAAATATATTTTTTGTGTGCTCAAATTGCACAGTTCAATGTTTTGGTGGTTTTTGAACTTTCCCAGCATGCCTTGGTACATCAGTTGCTGGGGGGGGGGGGGGGGGGGATCAGTTGCCAAGGGCTAGATGACATAATAGATGTTGAGATAAATATATTGATGATGAAATGTGCCAGATAAGATCTTTTCTCAATATCCATTAAAGCTTCCCAGTTACATAAGAGGGATATTCAAATTAGACCAGAAAACTGACCATAATAAAGCCACTTGTCAAGATGTGACCCAACCCTTAATTTCTTATTTGTAATTTTTCCATTGTGAGGAACCAGGCATATCGAAAGAACAAACATCCTCATTTTGAGACCACACAAAAATGTGTTTCTGATTACCCACTTCTACTTTCTTTGGGTTTTTTTCAGCTGACCCTCTTAATATTTTTTACATAGTTATGGAGAAACATAACTTTCTTGATACAGTTGACGAAAAAAATATCTTGAAAATGGTATGAAAATTGAGAAAAAAAATCACAGATGTCATGGCTGCCTTCCCCCTCCTCAAAATAGACCATTTAAATACCAAACCTACTTATATTTGAAAGGTAGGTGATCAGAGAACCGTAAATTTTATTATCTAAAGCTTGATAAAATCATTCTAGACTCTGAGTGTATGGTTTCATTAAAGTGTTTTGTTTTGTTTTTGTTTTTTGTTTTTTAATTTTTGTGCTGGGAATTGCTCCCAGCGATTTTCTGTTAAAGTTATCTAAAGTAATCTTCAGTGGGTTATCAATGAACAAAGTCCCCCAACAACTATATGTATAAGAAGCTACTTTTTCACGGTTCAAGAATCTATTAAAAGATTCCTATCTCAGAAAAAAATGGCACAGACTGAGTTTATAAAATTTTGACTCAAGTAAAAATACTTACATTAGGCCTAATAAAAAAAAAGTGTGTGGTTCTGATTACGCTCAATTTTAAGAATAGGTGGGGTAGGTAGATTTTTTATGTCATTTTATCATATATTTTTTTTCTGTGTGTGTCTAGTTCAGGTTTTCCATTGTTTTCTAAATGGTCTCTGTGTTGTTTATTTCTTCCTATCAGATGTACAGCCATTACAGATTGGGAGAATAGTTTTATTTTGTCTAAGTGTTTAAGTTGATGTCAGTTTCCGCATCCACTATTTCTCACGAGACTTCACAATTTTTGTGATGTTATTATTTATTTCTCGAATATGTAAAAAAAAGTTTAGGGCCAGCAATGTAAAGCGAGGTAGGGTCGGGTAACGGAAACCAAACAATTATTTTTTTGTAGGCCTTATAGGACCTCGATTAAACTATTCTAGTATAATGTTAATGTTGATGCATCCCTTCTATGACTATCGCCTTCTGGCATTGTCAGAACAGTTGATTGCCCTGTATGGATTCCTGGACAGGTTTCGATACATATTGAAAATTACGTCATCAGATCATTTATATGTTATATCTTAATACCAGGTTTAAGTTCAGTCAATTGTAAGCGAGTAGTTACATATGCTTCAGTAAGTAGAATACTACTAACAAGTTTTAAATACGCAACATAAATCTAGCCCAAAAATGTATAAACTCAGCTTGTGCCCCTTTAAGGTTTTATGTATGACTGAATGTGGCCGTACTTTCGTTCGCTACGCTCATGAAGGTGCAGCAGAAAACGCTTCAAGTATGAGTGCAAAGACCCCTGAGTACCCACACTAGAACTCACTCTCAGAATAGAAATCTGTTATTACCGATATTACATATATTTATCCAAAATACAAATTTCCGTAAAATTGACACTATGCAATCATGCATTTTCAGGTCCAATGAAGGACCATACCCTCATTTGCATATAATTTGCATATGGTAACCATGAGTAACTGGTCTACTTGGGTAGTTACACTTTTGATAATTAAACTTACCTCTAGTGATATCAATCTATCTACATCATACATCGGTAGTGTCACAAACACAGCAAGGAATGCGTTCAGTTCAACTTCACCAAACACATCCTTTGTCAGGCTCTTCAGGAAATAGTTAATCAGCGTACAAGGTATGATATATTCCTGTGGGATCTGTTGCATGGTTGTCATGGAAATTGAACAGTCCATGCAGGCAAGATAAGTACGAAGTCTGCATTCTGTTACTTCTGGACCGTTCTGAAGCCATAGGTATTCCATGGATGGGGTGCCACCTATCAAGGGAATGAAGAGAATTCATACTGTTCACAATGTTTTGTTTGACTCTGTGGTTTTGTTGACTGGAAGGATGTAACATTAATATGCCAGATTTTCACGAAAACAACATAACCCTTACAACTGTCATAATCATGCACTGCTCTTTTTTAAAGAAGTAACATCACATTTCAGTAATGTTGGAGGTTGTACTAAGTAACCCTCTATAGGTTAACATTATAATGACATGCTCATATTGAAACATAATCTTCATTCATTTTGGGTTATGTGTTTTAATCACTTACTCTCCTAGTTTTGCAGATCAGGACATGTTTTTTTTTTTATGATTCCTTCTCTTAGTTGTAACTCGTAGAACTCATGGTAATAACGTCACCACGGACCACGTCACTCCAAATGTTTACATTCTCAGTTTGGCGCTATCATCAGTGGAGTTACATAGATTCACTGTTTTGTTAAAGGGGGGGGGGGGGGGGGTATAGCGGTGAACAGCTCTGGTAGGTGTGTAAGGCCAATACTGCCAACACCAGACCCCATTTTAGACCCATTTTAACTAAAAATCAATACCTCATTTTAGCCCAGTACATATTTTAGTAGATCAAATTTTAGATCAAAATATTTATTAATCACAAAATGTGGTTATCACTCTTGTATTTTTTCCCTAAAGAGGCAACATTTTGAGGGTAAGTAATAGCAATTAATAGTACAGTTATGATTTGGTAAAGTAAAATACTAAAATGGACCACATTATACATATATATATATATAGACCAAGTATTATCGAAAATCATGTAGAGTCGACCCTATTTTAGACTCTTCAGCTAAAAAAAAACCCCACCAAAGTTGAAATGGTGAGAGAACACACCCCAAAGGGAGGCACATATATGTAGAGTCAAATAAGGGAAGTAGCCCCCCCCCTCCCCCCTCTTCATTCATATGGCTACTTTGGTATACAATTGACATGCTATGTTGATTTCTGTCACAAGACATTTACACACCTTTACATCATACATTTCACACGTTCTTGATAAACAACATCAAAGGAAGCCGAACAGAGAAAATCACAACTTTAAACTAAGGTCTCAGTTTAAAAACATCATGTCAACGAACTTGACACCATTTTATAGACATCACCAGTTGATGATCAGCGAAATTCACACTTTCAACAAACACAGATTAAAAATAGAGTAAAAAATCACCTTCTGCAATATACAAAAACGGTTGAAATCTTAGACTATTTCACACCTCAGCAAAATGTAAGACATAAGTACAATTTGTATCCTTTTGGATCCAGTGTTATTATATTCATTCATTGGTTTTTTACTGATTAATGGTAATATTCTATTTTCCATTCAATTCAAATACTTAACACTTGAGATGAAATGAATACATAATCCGACACCAATATTTCAATAGTCCATGAATATTAAGTACAGTTTCTAAAATCTGTTAAATTTCACACATTTTATTTTATCCAAACACATTACAATAACTCTGGCTGCTAATTGGTTGTTTCTGTGCAATATGAATTCTTATTTTGCTGTTCAGTAATCCCTCACACTTCCTGGAAAAGTTGCGTGCTTTCCAGAAGGGAATTCAAAGTCATTATTATTAGTAAAATATAGAGTGAGAAAGTCTGTTTTATCAAAAATATCTTTTAACATGTATAGCTCAACTGGTCGTGTGTCCCTTGTTACTTAGTAAACATTATACTGTGAGGTGGTGGTGGTGGGGGAACAATGTGCACATGTAATTTGAACAACTAGCACAATTAATTGAATAAAATCTAATCAGTCATCAGGAAGGAAGAAGTTGAATGCAGTACAGCAAGCTTTGTACTTGGAGACTACAACAAGCCGAAACCAAGCATTACAGAAATTGTTACAGAAACTAGAATGGGGCACGCTTGAATTCACAAGAAAAACTCAACTGCTTTTACAATCGTCCACAAAACCCTACAGTTACAAAATAGGCACACACCAACAAAATTCAAGAAGCCTAAAATCATGAAAAGTGGAAAAACCAAAAAACAGACAATTTGAAAAGTTGCTACACACATCAACCTCCTCTCCCTCTTCCCCTCTCATCCAATCCTTTCAGACACCATAACATTATGGAATGACCTATCGCAAACAACTATCAATATTAAATCTTTCAAAACATCCATAAACTGACATGACAATGAGGTCTACCTAAGTGCCCACTGCCACTTTCATCAGAACCTTCCAGTTATAGATCGTCCCTGTGTGGTGGTAGACCCATTTTGGAAGTGAAGACTACAGCAAGGTACACAGTACTGAGAACATATGTGAAACTTGTGATACTCAGAGAACAAAATGTACCATTTTATATATGTTTTTTAGCAAATCATGCACATTTTGATATTAGTATCTCAGATTTGGAGAACACATATCATTACTGTATCACAAATGAAAATTTATGCTCACAAAAAGTCAAAAATTATTGGAAGCTAGCAAGTCCCACATTTTGACTCTAAGTGAGTAGAAATTTTCATTTGCAACTATGAACTCTGAGTCTACATGAATATTCATTCTCGTATTAATTTATTATCTAACTTCAGTGTCAGGACACAATTGAGACAGAATTATGATGTATTTTTTTGTTTTTCATTGAAGAAAAGAAACACCTTGTACACGTCTCTGTCAATGTAAAATTTATTTGAAAATTGTTTGCACAACATGGCAGGTGGCTGAAGTACAGAAATAAATTATCGGTATTAAAATATTATAACTTTACACAAGAACTATTGCATCATCTTTGCATAATTCATATTTGACAAGAAAATACTTCACAACTGAAAAATTTCTGCATGGCGAATCTCATAAAATGAATGTCTCCATTTCATTGGGTGTCCCTCAATATGCAGGTAAACGAGTGACTAGTAAAAATGAACTAACTTTAGTTAAAGAGCTAATGACCTTGAGACCCAGACAAACAACATTAACAGTTGTGACATCTGTGACCTGTTCTATTAGGATACCACTCTTTATAGTTTCTAAATTATTACATTAGGGTGACCACATTGTTTTTTATGTTTCTCATTACTTTTTAATGGCAACTATGGGTTGGTCGGTCGATTTAAAAAAATAAAGTAAAAAAAAAAATATCATCTTCTTCATGTTTCTCTACATCTCCTTTTCCTCTTCTCTATCTTCTTTTTATTGGATTCCTGGTAACAAACCCTTTTGCAGCTTCTCTATACAATTGGCATGTTCTCAGCCCCCCCCCCCCTCCCCTTCCCTACTTGAATAACTTCCATCATGAAAGAAATTCTCTGTTCGTGAACAAGTGTCGTCGTCTCCGCCATGACTGTAGATGACGTCAACAGTCCAGACACTTTGCTGTTTTGCAAAATATTAGAGGTGGGCGAAATTAAAAAAATTTTCTTTTAATTTTTGATGTCAAAGCTGAAAATTTTGGTCGGTTGGGTAATGAGAAACAGAAAAAAAAAATAGGGTCACCCTGATGTACCTACCAGTGATTATTTGCATCAGTGCATACATTTACTTAAAGCTGCACTAGCAGTAATTGGAGCAGTATTTTTTTTTTCGATCACACAACCAACATGTTCACTGACAATTGTTCAAAGTTTATTTTATCTATAGGTAGTATAGAAATAAAGTTGATATTATGATTCCCTGGGGGTGGGGGGATGGGGGTGGGTGGGGTGGGGGGGATGGGGGGGGGGTTTAGAGTGTAGACCCACAAATCAGTTTCATTACAATATTGCACATACATTGTGTACTGAAGCTACACAAATGTGTTTACAGGGTGATCAAATACATCTCATGGTGAACAACATTACAAGTAAATCATTATATCTAGCAAAACATTTTTTTTTAAAGTTCAGTCGCAGCTAAGAGCAGCTTTAAGGTATCGGTTTCGAACCCTCGCTGGTTGATTTTGACTACGTACTCTCAACTATTATATTAAAGTGTCACTGTTATCATACAATCTTTGTATTCATGAAAATTGATTTTCACAAAACAGATATCAAGAAAAAATAAGCAAATGCTAATTTTAAACTTTTGATTGAATATTGAATTAAAAATGGTGCAAACAAATTTTAAATGTTAATAGCTAAGGTTTAGTTACGGTTGCAGGTTTTTCACTACAAAAGTTTGAAACAATTAAAATGGATTGACTGTGTTGCCACTGGTTACAAATTTCACCCAAATTCAAATTACACTGAACTGACTGTTAATTGTTACTGGTTGCAACTACAACACCCAAATTCAAATGATGCTGAATTGACGGTTGCCATTGGTTACAATGATCATCGCAAAATTCAAATTATAATGTATTGACTGTTGCCATTTGTTACAACTATCACATCCAAATTCAAATCATGCTGAATTGACTGTTGCCATTGGTTACAACGATCATGGCAAAATTCAAATTGTACTGAATTGATTGTTGCAATTGGTTACAACTACCACAGCCATCTATAGAATATTGAAAACCAATAACATACATTTAATACCTATCCAAAAAATACCTTCACAAACTGACACATACAATAAACATAACTAGTCATGCCAAACGTTGCTAGATATGGTCTTGAAATGAAAAAAAACCAAGTTGACTGAAAGAAAAACAAATAGAATAAAAATAATTTCCTTTTTTTTTGTTTCTGCATTCTATGTTGAAAGGAAAGCAAAGAAAACATAAGGCAAAGCTGTGACATCTTTTACCATGATTAGTACTTTTCGGAGTTATAATTTCTAGTGCATGACAATGCTTACAGTTATACCTCAGTACATACAATGATAGCTTACAGGACAAAATCCTACCTAAAACTATTATGTGTTTGCTTGCATAAATTTACTTCTTTCCTCCAGCCATCACTTATGACAGCACTAGCCAATGTGTATTTTCAGTCCAGTTGTCATCTAATGAGTAAGCTAATATGCTAGGTAGTATACTCTAAGCTATACATCGATACTTGAAAATATTACGAGATATCAGCTATTAAAAGAATATACACATTACTCTTTAAGAGAAACTGAAAGTCCTTCAGCAGCTGTCATTAACTCTTCGTTGATACTTACAGCCAAAAAAATCAAAGGGGGATACATTAAGTTACAACCACAACGCTCGCAACATCTTGGTCTGTACTTGTTGTACTCTATATTTCACAATTATAATTGAACTAAATTAAATTTTAAAATTTAAAAAAAAAAAGATAAAAAAGAAACAGATTCCCAATGGTAATGTGCATGCAACACGTTTTGTTTACATGATCTAGCGTGAATTCTAAAGTAGCATCTTTCAACGAAAGAGAACAAAAGAAAAAAGTGTCATCTTTTACAGAAGCAGATGGTGGACATGCACTCATTAGGTAATCCTCTTTTGTAGAGGGATTGTTGGCGTCTTCTTTCAAAGAAATTAACGGTGGAAAAAAAACAAAGCCATGCTTACAGTCAAGCTGACAGCAATGCATTATAAAGTATCAGAACTCACTCAAGCCAACATTGTCAACAATGGGTGCAAATTTGTACACATCTTCAAAAAAAAGAAGATTTTTATTTTAACAAAATGTTATTTCTTTTATGATACCAATGATCTAAGCAATAAAAGTCATAAAACATTGATTTTATTGGGGGGTGTTTTGTCAGTGCCATATAATGGTATCTTTTGTCTCTGTCTATTTAGTATGCTTATTGTCAGGTTTTTATTTCTGTGTTAATTGTCATTTCAAATGCAAATGGACACGCCCCATATCTAGTATCATAGTAGTCAGTGAGCTGTGTCAAGTCTTACTTTTGTCTCTTGACAATTTCTTCTCTAATCGGTAAAACAAAAGAAAAAACGCTTCCATATTCTAGGGCTCCCTCAAATTTGATGCTGTATTTGGGGAAAAATAAAGAGAAACCTCGCCCCTGCCTGGCATCCACAAGAGTTCTTTCAAACTTGATCCTGAATAGGAAATCCTACCATATCTAAATGAGTTTCTTCCAACTAAATGTTTTTTTTTTTAACTTAAATTTCTTTGAAAAATTCAAAACACCCGATAACTTCAATATGGCTTTTTGCTAGGCCACTGAGGAACATGGGCTTTCACTTGGTGAAAATTTTACTTTCAGACAGTTACTGTTATCTTTTATCAATTAAGGGATCTCTTTTATATTGCCATGCTTTGACAGCAAAGAAACTTGATTACCCAAACTATGAATGCTTTATTGTTGGCAATAACTTTTTACACACATGCCAACAGGGACAAATTATTGCCCTCTCTTTGTATCTCTCAACCAAATGACCACTATACAGTTCATTTCAATGAAAACTGTTGTCAAGCCAACACAAAAGTGATTACGTCCCATTGATGTAGTCTTCACAGATCAATAGCAGTCATAGGGGCAAAGTATATATTGTATTCCAACTTCAGCCCCTATGATGCTATTTGTGGATCCACTTGAGTTTTGACCACCCCCTATATTTTTAACAAGGTATTTCTTGTACTCTCTTTCTTTCTTGTCTCTTTTTAATGATAACAATGGACCCTTTTTATACCTATACAAGTTGTAATTAGGTGTCAATATGTTTTGGGTTTTTTTTTAACTATTCTTTTCAAATGTTTAACTAAATGGATGGAGCAATCTGTATCCAATATATTCCATCCAGCACAGAATAACATTTACCATGACTCTGCCCAAATGCATTCACACTAATGTTTTTAGCTGTCTTGGCCTAAACACTGGGACAACTTAAACTCTGCATACTTGTATTAAAGGTGGGTTAAGACCTAAGTCAACTCAAGGTGGCATAAAGTGTCCCGCAAGAACCCCTTCATATAGGGGTACAGTGTATATATTTTCGTCTTAAGCTACATCTTTCAGAGGTGAGGGTACATACCTGTACTTTTTTTTCTTTTGTTTTATTTACATCTGCCTTCATTGAATACAGTGTTCCCCTATCACAACTAGTTTAGAACTATTTATGTCAAAGAGTGGCTCCTTCGGTGAATGCTTTGACAGTACAAACAAATCACGATAAGTGAATAGGGAATAAAATTCTAACATTTTAGTCTTCCATATACCTTACAGTCTGACAAATTCTGTTATTAGCATGACATTACTTTGACATTGTTATTACTCATGTATATTTTATTGAATTTGACATATCCATTGATATTTTACCCACAAAATAATTACATAGGATATAATGAATAAGGCAAAAAAGAAGAAGAAAGAATTGATTCTGGTCAAGACAGTCTGTCTAAAATGGTGTGACGATGCATAATTTTTTATTTTTTTTATTTCTCAAACCTGTCACTCAGTCTACTATTTATGGCAGTTACTGTTCTTTTTTATTTACTACTTTCATTTGCTTGTTCGTGACTGGCTGTCAAGTTGTTTTCACCGAAGTAGGGAGGGTTATTTTTGTGTTTACCCACGGAGCTGCAGACTGCATGGGCTGGACAAACACAAAAAAAACCAACGCGAGGGTACTTAAGTGATGCGCACGCTGACCAGAAACAATTCATTTTTTTTTGGCCTGAACATCTTCTTTTTCTTTTCTTTTTTTTTTTTTTTTTTTTTTAGAAATAATGTGTTTTTGGTAACATAACTATATTTTGATGTAATTGATTTACAGTTGGCCAGTGTTGATTCCAACACACTGATATTGAAGTACTTGTACGACTATTATTATCAAGAATTCATAAATAAATAGGGAGGATATCAGAATATAAAGGACCCTTAGTATCCATAACAACCAATCACAATCAACCATTCCACCAATCACAATCAACCATTTCCAATTCAAAACTCAACAAAAATGTCAAGTTTCTGTCTATTAGAATCTGTCTTTCTGAAAATAAAGATGAATGACATGTCTGTGTTGTTCAAGTTATTAGAAAGAGTGTTTGACTTTATACATCAAGTACAATCCTATATTTTCTGGCATATTTTTGGTGGGAAACCACTGGTAGAATGAGGAAAACAGGTTGATGTTATTGACTTACTGGTATAGCTTTTGTCAATAAAAAAACCAATTGAATAAACCAAATTCATTCAGAACAGAATTATCATTTTTTTCAACAAAGTCAAAAAATATCAGGTATATACTTGCAATCCCATTAGGCCTAATAAATAAAATTGAGTGGTTCCGACTCCATTCAATTTTAGATTTTTGGGTGGGGTAGGTAGATTTTTTAGTTTATTTTTTTTTATATTTTTTTTTCTCATATGTGAGTGTCTAGTTGTTCAGGTAGTTATATTCTCCGTTGTTTTCCATATGGTCTCAGTGTTATTGGTTTCTTCTCATCAGATGTACAGCCATTACAGATTGGAAGAACAGTTTCATATCGTCTTTTTAAGTTTATGTCAGTTTCCACATCCACTATTTCTTGCGAGACATCACAATTTTTGCGATTTTATTATTTTTTTCAAATACAAGTTTAGGGTCAGCATGAAAAACAAGGTGGGGGTCAGGTAACCGGAACCAAACAATGTATTTTATTTTCTAGGCCTAATTTTCTAATCTGCCAAAGTAAACAAATTATAATACTAATTCTGTCAAAATTTTTCTAAACCTGTAAGATTTTGCACTACTTTCAAAGTGTAACTTAATCTTTTTTATACCACAGCCCCATCCTGTCCCCACCCTGCCTATCCCCCCCCCCCCAAACTTCTACTACTCATCTGACAAAATCTGCATCACCAACAAACAAAATCTACCAATAAGATCAAGAAATTAAAAGAAATGATCAGATACCAGATTTTTATCACAGCCATCTGTTACATTCTCATGACAGGGATTTCTTATCTCAATATAAAAAAAAACAATGTTTATATTTCTCCATGGGGATAAACTAATTTTTTGGATTATCGTTTAAATAAACTTCTTTGTGAGTATGGTGAATACTATTTTTGTTTTTAGTTTCCTTGGTGTTTTTTTGTCATGTTGGAGTTATAAAGCAGTGTATAATTCTTCACAGTAATTTTTGGTATTCAAGGAATTTAACAAATGTTGGTCAACTTTGCGATTGTTGAAATATCACTTGATGAAAAGATTTTTTTTTTCATCAATTTTTCAGGGAAGAAGATCAAACGTTATGACCAGAGCACTGCTCTGCCCACTACTGGACCTCAGCAGTGGCAGTAGTAGTTGGATAAAGTGATGTGTATACCAATCTGATTAAGATCAAAGGTAGTGATATGCCGCCTGTTTGCTATTACCTTCATTTTGTGTTTGAATTGTCCTTTTATAGAATATTTACATTTTGGTTTTGGTCATCACCCCTACCATCTGACCCATTCTCATTGCCGATAATATTCAAATCTCACATGTACACAGAGCCAATCAAAGCACACCATACAGTTCACCCTGTAGTAAGAGGCATTTTCATTGGTTTAAACAGTGGTCTGTTAATGAGAATCGGTTTGGGATCTAGAAGCAGCAACCAAAATGAAAACTTGAATATGTATATAAAACAGATGACGATACAAATAAAAAGAAAGGTATTAGACTGAACTGAATGACAAGCCGAAGACTACAGTGGATTTTAATCAGATTGATGTGTGTGCGTATACTCACCTGTGAGGGAGTCCAAAGGCAATGCAGCAACAATGTCTGGTTCTTTCAATGCATTGCCTCTGTACACATGCCATTCCATAACAGCATTCTGACCAACTATACGCCGTTGAGCACAGTTTGGTGTAAAATTAGCAGCTTCTCTTCCTGCATCCTCTTTTTCTGCCCTTACAACCCTGCCTCCTGTGATCTTAGACTGTTCTGTCTGACCACTATCATCATCTGTTCCCTGTACCCCAACCCCATACAGCAGCCCGTACATACGCTGTCTCACAGGCAGCAGTAAGGGGGAAGATGATGGCAGGGATGGGTCATCGTCATCTTCGAAAGACACACCGCAATCCTCAATCCCTGTAACCATGATATTCCACAACCGATTCTCACTTTTCTTATGCTGTTGTTTTGCTAATTCTAAAACCTCAGAATGAACAGGTGGTGAGGCTAAATTACTGCTGGGTGTAGCATCAATTGTGTGCAGTGCTGGTGGTAAAGTTTCTCCAACATCATCAGCTTCCAAGTAATACATGCTTACTGATTCTTGAATGAGCCCAAACTTAGAGCGGTCTCGGAACACTTCTGACTCAATGTACCTAATGTCCTCTTTGCTCAGTAATCGATTGCCAAATGATGCTGCATAGTTAGCTAGAACTGGTACAAATTTCTGAAACCAAGGAACCCGCCCCCTGGCTAGATACTTGTGGAAATCTTCAAGATCTTCTCGAGAGATGAAATCATTGCCCATCAAGCAAGCCAGTAGGGGTAGCTGGTAGATAGGCATTCTTAGTTTAGCACACAGAGCTTGACGAGAATAACTGACAGTGGTTAGACTATTCAAATCTAAGTACTGACTGGAGAAATACTCCCCAATGTTATAGATAATGAAATCTGTATCTTGCCCCAGTATACCAAGACACTGAAATTCTTTGCAGTATTTGGCTATCTCATAGTCTGCTTCGCCCTTTGTATTATACACGGTAGCACCGAGCGATCTGAGTGCCATTCTTGTCATTTTGGGCAAACTAACAGGGATGTTGAACAAGTCTTGCCCCGGCTCATTACCAGTCCTTTTGATGTGCTCAAAGATCTTGGCAATTTTCTTCCGATCTGATATCCTCCTCTCCACCCATACACTTCTCTTGTTATTTTCTACCCGTCCATCAAAGAAAAACACAGGCTCAATTTTGGCTCTTTCAAAAGCCTTCAGAAAGTTTTCTAGTTGTTCAATGTACTGCTTCCACTGTCCTCCATACACCCATGCTATTCCAGGATGATAGATCATCCGGAGGCAGCTCATCCCATCAACTACTAGTACAGCAGGTTTTCCATGTTGTCGGAAGTATCTGTAAGAGGGTGTTGATATATATATATATATATAGAGAGAGAGAGAGAGAGAGAGAGAGAGAGAGAGAGAGAGAGAGAGAGAGAGAGAGAGAGAGAGAGAGAGAGAGAGAGAGAGAGAGAGAGAGAGAGAGAGAGAGAGAGAGAGAGAGAGAGATGAGTTTCAAAGGTAAACAATTGTTATTGATATTCGACAACAAAGGTCAAAGTCAAGAGAGAGAGATACATCATAAATAGGTTGCAAATAGCTGATTTTTACGACAAATATGGCCATGATTTGTCAAAATTTGAAGATGTAGCAAGATAGCGCAACTCAGTGTGGTACCTTGGTATCAAGTCTGAATGAATTTGGCCTGTTCATGTCAGATGCAAACAACTGAATGGACAGACGAACACACAGACAGATGGAGATAAATGAATGGACGGACAAATGGATGGATGGATGAATGGAAGCAATGTAGTATCCCTCTTCAGGCTTGTCCATTTGGGAATAATGACACATTGTAAAGTAAAGAATATAATCTTATCATGAATCTTTTGATCAAACTTGTTTTATAATTGAAGCGTTGATATAAACCAGAATAATATTACTGGTAGGCTGACTTGCATTATTGAAACAACTTTGTTATCATTAGATGGCCTAATGAGGATTATTTTTGGATGATATGAAAATAATAACGGCTATCAATATATTTTGATATTCATAATGCAAATATAAATGCCCTGTCCCAAGGACATACTTGAAACATTAAAAGTAAATATAGACAATTAACAGAGCCAGTGTATCAATGCACAGTGACCAATTACTTAATGTTTTATGTATGTATGCATGTATTTGTGAATGTATGTATGTATGTTTATGTATGCGACAGGGCTCAAACCTGCAACCTGCAGATTCAAAGCCAGCCACTCTAACCATTTGCCCATCATCACTCCACTACATACATACATACATACATACATACATACATACATACATACATACATACATACATACATACATACATACATACATACATACATACATACATACATACATACATACATACATACATACATCAGGCTCGGTAAAATATTGGCAACATTGTCTTTGCTAGAGTTACCAGTAGTCTAGTAACTATACTTGTGGTCATTTTCTATGATCTTTCTTTCCACCGTATAGTCAAATGGCTTTCTTTGGCACAACATTCCGTTCTCACCACTGACAGCAGTAGTTTACTGCTACTGGAGTACTGTTGATGACATTATTGTGTTCTCACGTGACTTTTTACTTCAAGCCTGGAGGTTGAGTTTGTAGTAAACCGAATCGCATAACCAATGACAACCGCCTGTCAGGGTGTGATGGATTACTACTGACATGCGCTGTTCACCCTTTCCCCAGCGGGACATTTAACTACATTTTGGGTAGACTTGTCCAATTGACTATATACAGTGGAGAGAGAGAGAGAGATGGCATAGTTACAAGACTACCATTATCTTAGCAAATCATCACAGTGTATCAACAATGCAAGTTCTGATATTGCAAACAAATGTGCCATACGATCAGAACAAATTGTTTACAGTGCAGCAATCTGTGAAGATAATGGTATATGCCACACAAAGAAAAAGTTTGCAATTATATATTGAGCTAAACAATGAAATTAAAGTATTATTAGTAACAACTTTTGTTGAGGCAGACACAACTTTCTATTCCAGGTTTAATGGCTTCAATTATTTATTATTTACCTGTGTCCAATTGTTGTAAGGCTGACTTTAACCATAGCTTGGGGGCAACACTTCTCAATATAACCCTGAAGACCCTTGACCCCCATGACTCATGGGTATATAGTGGTTACTACAAGTTTCAAAGAATCAACGATGTGCGGTTCACACAGGAACTGATCTAGTGATGACACTGATCTATAAATAAAAACAGATACCACTGAAATTTAATCATGGACACAAATATATATGTGATGTGAACTCTTCCCAGAGCTATAACACACACTAAACTAACCCAACATCACAGCTATGGTATTTCCACATTGTAACTATTTGGTACAGATGAACAAACATGGCAAATAGCAAAGGGGGGGGGGGGGGGGTTCTAATTTGGAGATACAAATATTCCCTTAACTCATGCTAGCTGAATTTTGGGTCCTAGAACATGTATTCTATCCCAGTTTACTCTATTCACAGGTCAAAATATGTGATAATTTATTCATTCTGGAAGATGTAGCCTAACGGGTAATTACAAGTGTCTGTGGTCACAAACACGTGACTTTGGTTATATTATTTAGAAGTCTTGTAAGTAAAAGTTATCTGTACCTGTACTAATTTTAAAATATGAACATGGGATATGTTTGGCGAATTTTGAACACAATGAATCAGAACTTTGGATGACCTTGAGTCAGGGCTTGGAAATATGTGAGTGCCTTGTGATGATTCGTAAGAACCTGCATTTGATATCAATGAACATATGCACGTAAAACGTTTGCAATATGCCACTAAATGTTCTCTAAACACAAGGTCCCTTCCACAGTTATATCGACTCACCATTAACGAGTCTCCAAAGTAAAGTAGCGCGGCGTTCCCCGCCACGCCACGGGGGCTTTCCCTTTTCGGTTTTCAGACGACAGTGAAGCACTTCCGGGTTTGGAAGATTCAGAACGAGGCTGCACTTTTCAGATTTCCATATCTTACAGGTTAAATATTTCCAGAGCTGCCACTGCACGTTCTGCATGCAAAAAGTAAAACGAACCGAAAACTCTGTTTGAAAATATACATTATTCTATAAAGGTAATTTATCAAATGGTTTCGAGAAATAAACACATTCCTCTACACAACAATTATGACGTCAAAATTAATTTTAAAAAAAGTCATTATCAAAGTAAAGAGCATTGGCCTTCCGCGTGACGTCATTCATTGCAATCCATGCAATCGTTTCTGGGGGTTTTAATTTCCCGTTTGTAATATCTATTTTCGTTTTAAATTTTCGTGTCCAAAATAGTTTGCTTGAGAAACAGTCACGAGTTTTGCTGGGTTTTAACCGAGGAGGCGTGGGATAGCGGACTTATTACAGAATACATACATGTATACGTTGAGACACATTCCGGTGAGAAGTGACGGCAATAAGAAGGAATTTATGACTATGCAGCACCTTGGTCATCAATATTTATGGGTCTGTGTGTGACCCGTTGTTTCTTTAAATAAATATAATGTGCGAAACACATGTTGGCTAATTTAGATAAATACCGCATTACAAAATTGTTGACCCAGTCCGTTGCACAACATGTTGAAATGAAAAAAAAAATATTAACCACTCGTACTTCAAGTCATAAAGCTAGGATTTTTTAAACCTATTTTCGAATGTAGTTAACTTGTAAAAAAAATATAAAGTGATTCACTTTATTTTTATCGCGGTTTTAATGACTGTCGAGTATAGTTATATGAAAAGTTCAAATTGCTAACAAAAATCGAGGATGTTCAAGTAACGTTCCCTGCCTAGCCTACCTGTACACTTGAACCACTATCACTACTACACTATTCTGTTATCCTAACCCCCCCCCAAAAAAATAAATAAATAAATAAATAAATAAATAAATAAATAAATAAATAAATAAATTAAAAAATTAAAAAATTAAAAAAAAAATTAAAAAATTAAAAAAAATTAAAAATAAATAAATAAATAAATAAATAAATAAATAAATAAATAAGGAATAGTGTCTACAGGTAGGCTTATAATTCCCTGCCAGACACACATCAATGATATTAGTTAATCAATTTTAGAGAATATTATTTTTATGAACATAAGTCAAGAACGTTATATGACATCTGACCTGATGATGATCCAAGAACAAATCTAACTTTGGATTTGAAAAAAATTGACAGACTCTGAAAACAATTGTTCCACTTCATTTTGATGGGAAAGTTGTTTGTAACGAAGGCAGCGAAAGTGTAATATAGAAACGGGCGAATGAAGAATATACATGGGGGAATACAGAAAACATACTTTTGTACAAATGTTTTATGAAATAGGCGTTCAGCAAAGACTTGCGTAGAAAGAACAGAAAATGGAATCTTTCAGGGGAAATGTCTATTTCTCATGAAAGTTGACATTTTAAAAGTTGTTCATAATTTACATTAACAACTGAAACATTGCCCTAATAGAAGCAAAAAACTCCAGATCTGCTAGGGGCCGGGAAAACCCCAAGGACTCCCTCACCCCCAGAGGTCACTCACACATTCAACCAACAATCAGATGCACCAACAACCATTTTACTGTCATAATGGTATTAAACTTAAATATTTTCACCCTATTCTAATTTGAGACGATATTGTCTTTTAAAGATGTGACATGTTTGCCAAGATAGTCTAAAATTGCCATAATCTCCAAATCTCCCCTACCAATGACACTACCATTATAGATGTGCTGACCTTTACTACATGCATATATATTTCAACCTTATGTAAGTTATAAAGAATAGTTTCTGACACTTGATGGTGCTGTCTTGTAAAGCATGGATTAAGTTATTGCTTGAAAGGGTCTGAATAGCCTAAATATTGGTTTTAAGAGTAAAAATCCTCCAGGGCTTCTAGAGGCCCTGGGAGACCCTTAGGACCCCCACATGAGGTGGACATATCCCAGTCTCAAGCTCTTCCCCTTATCTGCTTACTGTCAAGATGCTATCAAACTATATTTCAAAATATTTCAACCCTATGTAGTTGCTTTTTACATGTTGGTGCTGTTTTGTAAAGCTTATTTTCTGAAAATGTCTGAATAGTCTCAAAATTGACTTTTCACAGTTAAAAACCTCCTGGGCTTCTAGGGGGAGACCCCCTAGGACCCCCATAAGAGATGTACATATTCCCTTCTCAAACTTCACCCTACCTTTCACTGTCAAGATGCTATTAAAACTCCTTTTGGAATATATTTACCCTGTGTATTCAATAATTATAATTATGATAGTGCTAACCCGGGATCTTATAAAGTAGATGCAAGACAGTCAAGCAGTCCACACTGGGTCACGATCAAAAATATCTGTCATGTGAATATTATATATGGGGGGGGGGGGGGTCATTATGTTTTAGAATTTAGTGATAGGGGTCAGCCTCTTTTTGGTTTTTACAGATAAGGGGGTTAGTGACTTTTTGTCGGCCCGATTAAAGAATGCACAGGCACCCCCCCCCCCCCCAGGCTGGAGAAACTGACCGGTCCCTAACTTAGTTACATATATGTTGACGGTGCCGTTAATTTTGTTAAACGGATGTCATCAAATTATTTTTGAATTGGGATTTGAATGTTACGTAAAAGTAACACTGTTGCTGCATACACAAGACCACGCCACATATGAATGTATTTAAAACAGAACGACGGTCAGGTTTCAAATTCGTTGTGTTTAGTACCTGCCGATAGTATATACGTATAATAGAAACTCACAACATTGGCAAGTATATCAAGTTTTGTTCACAAAAATATGTGTGTTGTAAAAGGCGAAATCTTTTGTGCATTCACTATCAGCATTCTACCTACCAGCATAATTATGCTAAGGTCACAACTATTGCGTTGATCTTTGAATACTGTTGCCACGAATTTTTAAAATCGAAAACATGTCATTTGAAAAAAAAAGAGAGATCACGATACATAAAACAATTTAATTTTTGTGGGGAGAGGGGGGGGGGAGAAATGATAAATATTTGTGACCGTAGGACTACGCATACCCCTAATACTGTATACAGTCGAAGCGTTTACTATGTCTCACAGGTTTAGAGAAACAAGAATGAAAACAGACAACGCCTTTAAAAAGAACCTAGAAACTGGTGCTTTATAAATTCAATGATTGATTGATTGATTGATTGATTGATTGATTGATTGATTGATTGATTGATTGATTGATTGATTGATTGATTGGTTGGTTGGTTGGTTGGTTGGTTGGTTGGTTGGTTGGTTGGTTGGTTGGTTGGTTGGTTGATTGATTGATTGATTGATTGATTGATTGATTGATTGATTGATTGATTGATTGATTGATTGATTGATTGATTGATTGATTGATTGATTGATTGATTGATTGATTGATTGATTGATTGATTGATTGATTGATTGATTGATTGATTGATTGATTGATTGATTGATTGATTGATTGATTGATTGATTGATTGAAGGAAGGGAGAATGTAGCAACTTGTTAAAAAATATATGGAGACTGAATGCCTAAAATCTTGGCCAAAATAAAAATGAAAACTTGATCCTATCCCTTTTTGAAATCATCACATTTGGTTACTGACCATCGTGTTGTTATATATAGTTATCATAGTATTTGGTAGCATTTTTGAAGTATAGTACAGAAATGGCGAAGGTTTGCACTGTGAGCTACTATTTTCTCCTTGAGAACAAGCTGCTGTTGTCTTCAACAAAGCAACTGTGGCGCATACCACCTTAAAATCGTTCCTATACAACATTCCATTTACCATATAGCGGAAATAATCACGAGTAACAGTCTGCATTCCAAATACTTTGTATGTTTGTTTGTTGTACCTTTCTACACAAATATTACAGTGGATCTTCACTTGTGCAGTTACGTATTTATTCAGCACTTTGTTTTTAATTTGAAGAAAAAGATATGCATTTATCAAATCTATCAGATCAAGACTTGTAGTAAAATGATAAACTGCATACGAGACGATATAATGTGGTATGAACTGGAACATAGAAATTATGACACATTTGTATCTGACTAACATCGGCTATTTTTAATCACATCCGATGAATGCCATTGTTTTTAGTTTTAATGTAGCAGAAAAAAAGTTTTTCAGAGTCTGACCATCTTGGTACGCATATCCACCAGTTTTTAGACGATTAACAACCATCATATCGCCACCATATTGTTAACTCGTGTATATACCTAGCTCCTCCATCCCATGTTCTGTACTTTCTTTCATCTCTCTATAAACCAATATGCATAGGATCTTACGATGTGCCAATATACCATTGATCAATTGGTTACTTTGAAAAAAAAATCACTGTTTCCCTACTTCGCTAGGAGTTCCTACTAAAGTCTAGAGTGTTTCCAAAATACACATAAAACGCCTTAAGTATTTATAAGTAGACCGCTGCATGCGCACTGTGTTCTAATAGAATCACGTCCAGGGCTCCGAGGAGTACAGAATGGTGCGGAGGTGGCCAGACTACTGATGCACAAATGGGACTACTTCAGAGGGAAATAAATACGCAAAACACGTACATTTAAACGTAGAGTAGTGGTAGTGCATTATCATTAAAATCTCTGTTCTTATGACAATCAACCGACATTTGCATAGGGCAACAACCTGTTACAAAACAAGGGGTGCAAAAAAGAAACCCCCCAAAAAAAACAGAGGGGAAAAAAACTGGTCCGTATCCTAGCAACCCATCAAAAAAAATACTGTACAGTTTCCTGATCTGTTGTACTCCACTAATAAGTCAATAAACCAAGAAATTGATGTTTGTTGATTTTAATTATATTAAGAATCGATCCACCTGTCTCGCCGTTCATTCGCGAGACTGGTTATCATGAAAACGAACAATTACCCACTCCATGTTCCATTCTACAGATGCATGGGCGATCACGTGACTAGCCCTTGGGGCTGTCACTCCAATTTCTTTTCATTGGATTTATTAAGGAGTTATTTGTTCCTTGCAACCACATGTTTGCAATGTACATGAATAATTCATTTTCTGAAATAAACCAGTTCTTCCACCGGTAGATTTCTTTGGTTGTTGACATCTTTTTTCCCGGTTGACGGTTCTGATACAGTCTACTTTTTTTTAAACACTGCCTTCTCGGACTCGGAAGTAGAATATCGAAATTTTGGACATTTCCTCCGTGCAATTTCACTTACAGCTTTTCTATATGCAAATCATTTTGTCGGATTTCATTTCATTTTTTTTAAATTTCAGTTCAATGTTTATCATACAATTTTCTGCAGCTACACTGAATCTCTAAGCCCCCCGTTCTCACTCTGATGGTGATGTTTTCCAAACGCTTTATCCAATGTTTTAAAGAAAGATACGGGAGACATCAATTGACTTCAGCTGAAAAGGCAAACACACGGAGTAAACAAAAAAAGCCAAGGGCCTTCAAAAATTGTAAACGACTCTGGTTGTAATGATTACGCCATGCATCAGCTTGAGGTCAATACAAACGTTACCAACACTTTGCCCTAATTCTACTTTTTTTTTTACAAACAAAAACAAGAAATAAGGCGGCGATTCAGTGAAACATGAAAACATCTACTCCCTTGCCGTCTTCCAACTGGTGTTTCCTCCACCTTCAAGTCGCAGTATCGGTTTCAAGACTCCGTTGTACAAGCTGACCTTTGGTGACCTGCATACCAGCTGTCACGCGCTGAAACCAACAACATCTTTTAAACCTCTCATTCAAACTTTTGAAGAAAAAAAATGTCTATTGCTGGCGGCAATTATTAGAAACCCCTATATAATTTGCATGCACCCCGGTGCCCAGATAAGGCTTAACATACGATAGGACGGCGAGGCAGTATGATGTTTTAGATTCTTTACACATTGTCACGTAAAAAAAAAAGAATGTTGGGTAGAAATTAAACAAAATACAAATGTGAACATGTATATACCCAAGGGACCCATCGGTTAAAAACACTTTGTTTTAAAATGTTTGCAAATCATTTGATGTTTATTAAGTCTGTAGGGATTCCAATGCTGTTTGTCATGATAAGTTGCGAAAGTGCACGTGGTTAAGTGCTTCTCACTCTCTAAATCAATTCTGTGTCTGTGTCTATCTGCTTACCCCCTGACTCACACACACACACACACACACACACACACACACACACACACACACACACACGCCCAATCTCATCTCTCTATCTCTATCATTGTATATTATATCTCTCTCACTGCTGATATTAAGTTATGTAAATTAAAATGTTCAATGCAACTGTACTTTCTTTCTTTCTGCAGTAATGTACCTATTTCATGTCAGTTGTTATAGTAACAAATCTATGAGAACTACTAATGGTCTATGTTACGATACGCAAGTCTTAGAAGTGGTTTATGTAACGGACAACTAACTCGCTGCTGGATGAATAATTCATATGTGGAGAGAGAGAGAGAGAGAGAGAGAGAGAGAGAGAGAGAGAGAGAGAGAGAGAGAGAGAGAGAGAGAGAGAGAGAGAGAGAGAGAGAGAGAGAGAGAGAGAGAGAGAGAGAGAGAGAGAGAGAGAGAGAGAGAGAGAGAGAGAGAGGATGGTCAAATTAAATAAGAAATGGGTGAGCCGAGAGAAGGTAAAGTTAAGAAACTATGTCGCAATTCGATGGATACGACTGATTACGGCCTTCGAAAAGCGTTTTGTTAATTAAGCTAATTAATTCTTGAGAATATTTCTCACAAAAACTAAATAACGTCAGTAGAATAAAAGAGAAACATACAAAACCTTACCTGTACCTTTGCTTTAAAAATTCCCCCCTAACGCAAAAGGAAAAGTTGTAATGTTTAATCAAGTAATGTTGAGTAGGTCTAAGTACAATATAGAATTTTACTTTAAGTTAGCAGACAAAAGTACTTGTTTGAAATGCGTTCATACTTTTTCCCGATTCATTCTTTGCACTTGTAGCTAACTACAGCTGGGCAAACTACAACTCGCGAAATGGCGCGAAAGTGTGACGTCGGCAAGCAACATGATACTACCATCCGTGTTCTCCGGGGTTTCCAAATCTTGCTGGTTTCTGCCTGAGTAGGTCCACGTGCTGGGTTTGCTTTAACGATATAGTGTATTAGATGCTTGTTCGCTAAAATATTCTGTTAATTATGATAATTGCATTTTCATTAACACGGGTGCATACTCAATTGTCCACGGATTTCTTTTTTTTTTGTACTTTAATTTCATGGTCGCGTTGTTTGATTTCTAAGGACTACAATGCTGTTAATACAACTACTCCAATGTAGGCACCCGCAACAAAGAAATTTTTAAGTAATTTTTGCTGCAGGGGGAGGTTCCACTTAAAAGTTCTCAAAAGTGTGTGTTCCTTGTCGGCGTTGTAATTTAAAGACCGTCTTCCAAATCATGATTTCGAATTAGTCTCGTTAAAAAGAAAGGCATTCGATGGTTGTGACTGAAAACTAGGAAGGACACTTTTTTGAATATATAATATATAAACTCAGTATATGTAAAATATTTATGCTGCATGGATTAAACAGTGTTCAATACATGTGTAGAGTGGTATAAATAACACAATATCAAGCAAGATACCCAGGAGTCGTTATACAGTGTTTCACGCTGTTGAGATCATCAGACGACGACTCCTGAGTATCTTGCTTTATATATATATATATATATATATATATATATATATATATATATATATATATATATATATATATATATATATATATATATATATATATACATGCATATAATTTCATTCTTCTTTCGCCAAGTAGAGTGCTCGATCACCTTGGAGAGCTATCATACATAAAAATGAAAGAAGACGAGTCTGATATTACATTGTGGAATTACACTACGGACCGTTTCACCAGAAGGATCGTCGGGTGTAATAGTGAAACGGTCCGTAGTGTAATTCCACAATGTAATATCAGACTCGTCTTCTTTCATTTTTATGTATTTATGTATTTATATATATATATATATATATATATATATATATATATATATATATATATATATATATATATATATATATATATATATATATATATATATATAATTTTGCAAATTTAGATCCACAACATGATATATCCAACATCTTGTATACTGAATATCACCTCTATTCACTCCGTTCATTGACGTTCGACCTTGTTTAAAAGAGAACCCTGAAATTCCATCCTTTATTTGCGAAGCCCATTTCCGTTTATATGTGCGTTGTTTGTTGTTTTGATAAATATTTTTGTTTTTGGTATAATCAAAACCACGGGTCTTAGATTTCAAAATTTCCATACTCGCCACTTTTAGGAAGTATTTCTTTTGTTATTACACCCTTGTTATTGTTGGGTAGTTCTATGTTTTGGACTTGTATGTACACGATTCTGGGATTGAATAGATGGACTTTTTTCGAGCAAGATATTCCACAGATTCATACGAAAGGTCAACAAACAACCAAAACATGGAATACAGTACAGAGTAACGAGCTAACTCGCAAGATGTGGCCAATAGTCGGGTTTTTTTGTATTTTGATTGGTATCCGGACGACATCAACTTCAAATTCAAAGAACTCACAAATTTAACCATGTCATAAAAGCATGACGTGTTATTGACATGTAATAAACAGGGAAACGATACCATAGTTGAAATTTAGAATAAATTCCACTGTGAATTATTAGAAGTGGTCCGGTGTACGTAAATTCCAACCTTTGGTGCGCTCAATCTACCACTCGGAATCAACAGGTGGTGGTCTCCCCCCCCCCCCCCCTAACTGTGGCACGCTGAATTGTGGACATCAAATGCGTCGTTGGGCGTCTGTTTAAAAAAACAGACCGTTGTCATATTAAGTGGAAAAGTGCGATAACCTTCAAGAACAACAATCAGTTGATCCTCTCCAGGCCCACATGAAATGTATGTCATCTGATTCGATTTGGTGTCAATTTTAATTGAGAAATGCACATCGGCTATGGACCTCGCTGCGAAATTTGCATAATCTCGCATAAAATACATATCACCTGATTCGAGTTGATGTCAATTTCATCAAGAAATAAATATCGACTCTACACCTCGCACTGAAATATTACATAGATAGAACGAAGAAACCTCATCGGTGTTATTTTGGTCGTTATGATCTATATCCAATTGCAAGTTTAGTAACAGTTGACGTTACTCGGCAACTGAATTGGGCATGCGTCCATGCAGAATGCAAACTTGTGTGTTAGTTTGATTCCAAAACGAACCATACACATGATACATGTACTTTCGAATGTAAATAGAGGCATTGATATTCAATGAACCTGAATCTGAGGAGCTCACTAGTATTTCACAGACCATTATGATATACTATTGTTACAACACGGTAGAATACTCATCATGATAACAAGCAATTTAACAAGTAAATAATAATAATATGTTTATTACTTTACAAGGCCTCCGGCGGCCCATATACAAGGTAAGAAATGTACAACAAAATCAACGTCAAAAAGTCACATATCATTAGTTCGAATAAATACTAGTATTTCGTTATTTCACTTGTAAGCGTCTCTCTTTCTTTAAATACATTGTATGCAAATTTACATAATGATGTCAGAAGTTCGGGTTCGTTTATTCTCATCAGTCTTATTATGAACTTATTAAAATTTGGCTCGGCTATGAATTCTATATGGGATGTATATTTTCCTCTCATCATCGCAGTAGGAACCTATTAAAAGAAAGCGATATTCATCTTCTTCATCACCACTGTCACAAATTCGGAACTGATATTCAATGAACCTCAATCTGACGAGCTCACTAGTATTTTACAGACTTATTATACTAACACGGTAACATGATAACAAGCAATCATTAACAAATTTGTCTTCGTCAAGGTTTCATTGTGATTGTGAAATTTAGATAGTATGCAGAGTGAGAAGAAAGATGATCCTGCACTAAAATAAACTCAACAAAACACGAAATATAGAGAGAAAAAAATAAGTAAATTATGTTGACAAGTAGACGTTGTGGATTTTGAAGACAGTCTGACTGATTAGGATTCCGAAGTTAAAGTTTTAGCTCATGGCCGAAAATCCCATTGGAGTATTTGAACAATGTGCAGGGTAATGTTTAAGGGTTTTGACATGGGTATAAACTACATTTTCTGTTTGTTGTTTGCGTAATGTATATACAAGCACCACCAGCCTGTTCCTCTGTAACGAACGATGATTTGTTCAATGTTCAAGCCGTTGTTTATGGAAGTGCAACTTGAACAAACGACAGACAGGAGCGCGCATGTGTGGGTTGCTACGGCAACTAGGTATAAGTGTGCTACCAGTCTGGTACTAACTGGTTGGCGACAGTATTGTTTGCTCTTGTTATTCGATGTTGCGTTGTCGTGGAAACAATTCACTTCTGTAAGTTGTCACTAAGCAACTTCGATACGACTCTCAGCTGCTGTATGGTGGACAAGTGTTCCGCAAGATGAGGATTAATAGCAAGAAATGTCAATTCACGAGTGCTGCAGTTCTGTTCTGTTCTGTTCTGTTCTGTTCTGTTCCGTTCCGTTCTGATTGTTTGATTGATTGATTGATTGATTTATGAGGAGCTATTTCTACCCGTCGTTCAGATTTCGTTGATAATGACACGTTTGTCATCACACCCTCTTTTTTTGGCCTTTCGAAAGTAGGGATAAATTCGTATCCGCGAGCCTCAAATTATAGGGAATGGTGCACAACATGGAGAAGTAGCGTTATATAGGTCAAGTGAATTGAACGAAAAGCAAATCGGTGGTGACACAATAACCTCCATGTCTAAAGGTTGACTTGGAGATAATAAATTAGCGGACACGGGGAGATGGTCACCAGTGAGGGGTGGAAGAAGGGGTCGATATGTCTCGAATCTTAGAATGGTATCCCTAAGCGAACAAGCTTAACGGCCGTACTATCGTACTTATTACAATGTATATGCGTTTTCACACAAACGCTAACTCTGGCACTCATGGAGTCTTTATACATAAGGGTATTTCTTACACGTAACGGCCATGCGAAATATATAAAATGGGACTGTCTCTCTGAAGATGTCACCATGATGATGAAGAAATCAGTGACATATTCTATACATCAACACATTCCATAATGGAAGAATGTGTCTCTAGCTCAACAGCTTTAGACTTAGTCTATGTCCCCCATAACCTGTATAATGTGTATGGACATAAATGCATAGATACAATTTACAATTTCCCGACTGGATGGTTTCATCATACACTTGATTTCCTTGTCTGCGGCACATGTATATAACTAAACGCTCAAAAATCACTATCAGTTTCAGCTGATTCAACTCTAAGATTTGTTGGATGGTCAAACCAATGTGATGATACCTTAGGCAAAAAAAGAATTGTTTCTGGCCAGTACAATTTATCTAAAGTGGTGCAACGACGGGGATTTTGTTTTATTTCTCAACAAACCTGTCATCATTCAATCAGTTACTGTTCTTGTTATTTAGTACTTTAGAGCAAGTGTGTATGTGGAGCAGATGTCATTTGCTTGTTCTTGGTTGGTTGGTTCTGCAGTTGTCTACACTGAAGTAGGGAGGGTTATTTTTGTGTTTCCCTGCAGATTGCATGGGCTAGCTGGACAAACACGAAAAAAAAAAGACCGACGCGAGGGTATTTAAGTGTTGCGCGCGCTGACCAGAAATAATTATCTTTTTTTGGCCTTACTACGACATATTCCTTGAACACCAAACACGAATAATCACAGTATTGGGGTGAAATTACTACGAATATGGTGTTCTCGCGACGGTAGTACTTTCCCAATGAACTGTGACATCTTTTACCAATAGGAAATACATGTACACATACGAATTGGGTACTGGGGTCATATAATACAATTGGAATTGACAACGGGTACAACAACCTTCATACAACATTCTTCCTGTTTATACCCAAACTTGAAATATGTGTCGCCCCCACTGTTCGTGCAAAGAAAGTAACACAGTTACCATGGTCGATGTCAAGAAATATCAAACAGAGACGTTGATCACAAATCATAAACCTGTTATTACGTTGTCATGTAGGAAAATGGGTATTCATTGATGCTACACTCTCAGGTGCACAATGTGTGGTCACAAAGAGAATTAGTTTAGACCAGGGCAATACATCAACTATACAAAACCACCTTATTATTTTCAAGTCTTTCTCTTTCCTCGAGAAATTAGACGTGTTAAATCCGTCTTCTGATTTTACCATCACATCATATGATTGTCAGTAAACAATTGAAATGGACATTGAAATAAGTTATATGAAAATGATGGTAATTGTTGAAATGTACCATTGGTAAATTTGAAATGGGTATGAAAATCATAGCAATGGGTAAATTTGAAATATATATGAAAATCATAATTATTGGTAAAATTGAAATGGACATGAAAAACATAACTATTGGTAAAATTGAAATGGACATGAAAATCATTACTATTAAAATGATATGAAAATCATAACTATTGGTAAAATTGAAATGTACATGAAAATCATAGCAATTGACAAAAATTGAAATCTAAATAAAAATAATACTAATTATTAAAATTGAAATGGACATTAAAATCATAGTAAGTGCTAAAATTGAAAATTTTCCAATATTCAATACATTATGAATTCCGTTTCCGCGAGATGTTGTCGATACACCGCGATGACGTAATATAACATCATACACCATTTTAGTGATCACTTAAGATTAACTGGGGTTGTTTTTTTTCCAGTTGTTATCCTTTTTATCCTTGATCTGAGCGAGCTGACCTTTGATTTATTATGGCTTTTAAAAATCCCGGGATAATCGATTTTGCAATTACGTAATATATGCATAACGCAGTATCATTTAATAAGCTAGTGTCAAAATATCATTTGTAATATTGTGGATACTGAATGATGTAACAATACAATTTTCATAAAGTGCCGCTAATGAACGGAAATGTAAATCAGCGTCCTGGCCCGAGCTGTGTTAATGTTGACCCATTTTCCAGACTAAATGTTGATGATAACAAACTTAATAATGCTTCCAATATAACGATGCTTGATCCTAGAAATGAACAAGCTATAACAATTTTATCAATTTGAATTGCTATTTTTAAAAAAAAATATAATGTACATTTCATTTTGAACAATTACTATAATTTCCATGTCTATTTTAATTTTTAACAATTGCAGCTGCTATCATTTCCATGTCCATTTGAATGTTAACAATTATCATTATTTTCGTGTACATTTCAATTTGACCAATTACTATTATTTTCATATATTTTTTTATGTCTATTTCCATTGTTTCCAGACAGTCACATGATGTGGTAGTAAAACCAGGAAAAACAAGTAACGTCTAATGTCTACACTTACAACGTGCTTGTGTCAATTACAACATTTGTAATGTCGTGTTGTTTGTCCCCTCTGACTATTTACATTTCACACCTGAAATCAACACACACGTGTTCATTTCGGATCTCACTCCCTATAAACCTTGACCACAACAGACAGCGTTATCATCAGTTTCTATGCACATCAAAGTATTGATAAGACCAATTCCGGAGGACATTTTTGAAAATACAACAACGACAGTATTTTATCGATTTCTGTCCCCGACTGAAAATAAATTAATTTCCATCGAGGCACCGAAATGAAGAGATCAAGGTGTATATCCCTGCCTCCATGCGACGATTGACACCGGTGTTTGTTACACATCTGCTAAGCAAACATTATCGAAATGAATTTATTTTTTGTCTGTTAATTAACATACCTCATTAATCTACACATGACTGAAATGAACAATGTCAGTAATTGCTGTTCATTTTTTTCCGGCGTTGCAGAATGAAATTGACGAATTCCTTTTCTTTGTATGGACTGCTGTGAAATCGTGTTATTTATTGGATGGTCCTCGAGTTATCGCAGTAATGGTCAATACGGAGATAACTTGATAACAACAATTTAAGATAAACATATCGCCATGTTTGGCCATGCAAATTATAAATACCTGTGTGATGAGCATTTGTAGGATTCTGCATCCTTTCTACCTGTAATTTTCTATTGCTGTTTCATGCAGGTGTACGAATCTTTCACTCTGTCAGTTTTGTCATAATGTTCTATACAAAGACCTTATGTCCTCGTGTCAAGCCTTGTGATTTCACACCTATCATTCATTCATTCATTCATTCATTCATTCATTCATTCATTCATTCATTCATTCATTCATTCATTCATTCATTCATTCATTCATTCATTCATTCATTCGATGTGACATTTCCCCACCCATCCATTCATTCTGCTATTGATAGTGGTTTTCTTTGTGGCTCTGTTTAAATAAAGGAATAATGTATGGTATGTCAGTTACTCCTAGTCCCGGATGTTGTCACCATCGTCAAAATCTGTCCTTGCCGGTTGTAAAGTTCTATTATTACACCACTTTCTCTGTCTGTATCTTAAGGCTGCAGATGTCACCCAGTGTAAATGTCTGCATCGGTATTTGAGTGGATAAATCCTTTTGTCTACTAACTGTTTATATCTCTTTTGGCCTCGTCTCTTCACCTATCTCTTTATAGTATCCCTATATTTCTTTCTGTGTTTGTCTCTCATTGCACTATTTAAGATTTTGCTGAACATATTATTTAGCATTAAGGAAATATATAGCTTTGAAAAAAAATCGTTCCTCTTGTGATGGCCTAGGTTTACAGACACAAACCTGGTTAAAAGACATCGACTGTATGATGACAAGTGCGACTGGACAGAACGTGAAACGACCATCGCTCTCTGCTTGTCACTGTCAGTCCCTTTCTGTGTCTCTGTCACTGTGTCTCTGTCACTGTCTGTCTGTCTGTCTGTCTGTCTGTCTGTCTGTCTGTATGTATGTATGTATATATGTATGTATGTCTGTCTGTCTGTCTGTCTGTCTGTCTGTCTGTCTGTCTGTCTGTCTGTCTGTCTGTCTGTCTGTATGTATGTATGTATGTATGTATGTATGTATGTATGTATGTATGTATGTATGTATGTATGTATGTATGTATGTATGTATGTATGTATGTATGTATGTATGTGTGTATGTATGTCTCCCACAATACATACGTGCATGAAATAACCATAGTGTTCACAAAGCATATACCTATAACACGTGTTGTCATGTCATATTACATGACGAAACTAACCCAGGTTGATCGACACGATCTAACATGTAGCAAAGATGTATGATTTTCCCACACGACCACTGTCCAATCATTCACCATTGCCCGGTGATCCCATAACGTATATTAAACGAGAAAAAAAATATTGTGACAGGGATTTGTAGCTAAAGCCGTCACACGAGCCGAAGTTTACCTAGCAATTGAAACATAATCCCTAAGTTTGCTCAAAGTTTATTTCAATGGGCTTACTGGATATATGGGCAACCACAGAGCCTGTGTATTTACTTATAGTAACCCGGCAATAGGAAGTATCAACAGTTTGAGAGGTTTCTATTGCAAGCAATCGCAGGGAGATTATGTTTCATGGTTATACGAAATATATAGGTAAACTACAAAATGATCGCGTCAATGTCATAGGAATGGATACTACTGTGTTGCGCTTCACGGACCAGCAGCCGAAAAGGGTTTGAGCCGTCATCGGGGTCAGCCATGCGTCTAGTCTGTTGGTTCACGCCAGTTGTTCCTCAGTTTAGAGATGTTTATCAAAACCTTGTGGTCTGGCGATTAGCCACGCCGAATTTTCCCACGTTAAAATTCCAGCCGTGACTCTATGACAAGACTGAAATGTATCCGTGGTATTCGGGTATTGACCACTGCTAATTTAGGCTAAATTGTTACACTTGTGTCCGTTTCGTACATACTTCCTGGGTGGTACAGGGTAACCCACTTGAAATCTATGCAATCTTTTTTTATATTAGATTTAAAAACATGTTGCAACCAGTTCGCCGACTTCTGTACACCTACGCCGTCGGTTAGGGGTAGGTACAATAGCCATCCTTCCAACAAATGAAGAGAAATAGTGTATATCCATATTAGTGTGGTATTGTGGCCTACATATTCCGAATAGAACGGATACTGAATAATTTTAGCCTGGGGGGATACCTGTGTACAGTAGCTGTTTTCTGCGTGGTGTCGTTTCACCCTTTTTTTCTTGCATAGTAACACCAAATTAA
This sequence comes from Glandiceps talaboti, assembly GCF_964340395.1. NCBI lineage: Eukaryota > Metazoa > Hemichordata > Enteropneusta > Spengelidae > Glandiceps > Glandiceps talaboti. The sequence continues at coordinate 14,923,807 of NC_135550.1, read as the reverse complement.
CAAAAAATTCAACTGCTTCTAGGAATATCGATCCCAACCATAACACTCGAAAAAGGTTAACATGCTTGCCCGCGATATCACGACTAACACCTGATTTGTGTGTTGCAGATGTTCCGTTGACAAGACGCTGTTTTTTGAGATTCGGTATTTTAAGAGACCTGGCCCTGTGATTACGATGTAGGTTCCACGGTTGTAGTAACCACTACACTTGAAACAGAAGGTGTGATTTTTTTGTTTCGAAATATGTGGCAAGAGTCACCATTCCATTATTATGACGTCACAGTAATGATTAGTTTAAATCATGGGAAAGAATGTCGAGCTGTTACATTTCTGACAAAACGACAACATTCCAATAAAGGTAAAACGTCACGATGCGGTACCACCTGGATTTCATTGTAGTTATATAAAGAAGTGAACATAAAAAAAAATTCATGCAACAGGTACATTATGCTATATCTGTGATGTGTTTAAGTAATGAATTTCAAACATTCTGGGAAAAAATGTTATGCGATAATCAATTTTAAGCAAGAAAAGCATACCGTTTGAGAAACAATGTAAACTGAAATTCCGCTTGGACACGAAAGAATGTATGCCCTGTACACGTATTCAATCTTTCTGAGGGTTAGTTATTTCTGACACTCTTCAAACACGAAAAACGATCGCTTTAGCAATCTGTGTTTCATATTGTTGTACATTTGTCTCGATTCGACTGACTTCTTGAATGCAAATCCCCTTTTGAGTTGGAAAGAGTACGAGATCTCGACATAGTTTGTACTTTGTTGGGCACAATGCGGTCTGTATGACTGATACATAACTGTGCCTACTAGCTATTGGTTGTCATCACCCGTGACAAAGTATCTTTGAGAACGGGACTTATCAAAGGTCCGCCGACATGTTTGTTTACCCGTATCAGTTATCCAAACTCGTTTTCACGTCGAAGTGGTCAGTAATGAACTGGCGCTGACAATACCTTTGTTGTGTTTCTCATTGTTTCCACTTGAAAAGGGATAAAACAACAATTTACCTCCTTGTCTTTATAAGTTCTCTCATGTCAAGTCGGCTCACTAAGTACTTCTCTTGATCCTAACTATTCATACAGAGAGAAACAATAGCGAAATGCAAGGATGCATGTCACGAAATGTCCTCGAGATTTGAAGCCCCACAATTTAGGGCTTAGTTAGCATTACGATGAGTATACAAAGACAGGGGATTCGCCTTATAGAAAACATACCAATTTGGATCGAAATGGTCACTTGCAAACTAACGTTGATTTAGTTTGAATGCCTCTTTAAAATCTATGCCTCAAAAAACCAGACAAACAAAACACTTATTTGGCCATCACACATCACAGAGATATTTAAATAACACGGATACACCATTGGTTTTATGCATCCACTCTAATGAACACGGTGCTGGTAGATAAACAGATTTTGGATGTTTTTTGTTGTTGTTGAATATACAATGTCTAAGCTTATGTATTATCTAGAACATGCCATAGCTCCTAACTTTTAGTTTGGCAAGCTTTCTCACAGTGAATGGTTTACACTTTAAAACACACAATTGCAATTAAAGTTAACTGACAACTTCTAACATACCCTAGACGTTGATTTAATTGTGTTTACGCTCCGAAAAACTATTCTCAGCTAACGATAGAAATCTTAGTTTTCTTTCACTAAGTCATCGTTACTGTACACAGCTCTGTACTCTTACACTGATTGCCAAAAAAATGACGTTCTTTCACAGTGATTTGATTTGATTTCAAATCTATTAGGTAATAATTTATACAAGTACATTATATTAAATACAAGGTATAAAAATCACCGAGGATGGTACACAAAAGTTGGAGGTTTTTGAGTTTATGTGTGTGTGGGTTTTTTTTTTTTTTTTTTTTTTTTAACCCATTTATTTCGAGTGTGGTCCTCGTAGGGAAATTTAAGACGCCATGGTAACAATGGTATAGAAAAGTGTATTAAAATAGACAGGACAGAAAATCAATTAGAGTAATAAAATACACATTGGCTAGACTCACAATTATAAAAAGAGGAAGGACTAAGATGTTACAATAGTATTATGTTCTTTAAACTCTCGTTTTTTCCACAGAAAAGATATGACACAGCTTTTTCAAATATTTTTTTGTATGACATTATTTCACTGAGAGTGGGAGACCATTCCGATAACAACAGAGGAATATTTTGTACGTTTCAACAAGTGCTTTTAAATTTATCCTGGGAAATATACTGGAAAGTATAAGAAAAAAGAGACCATACCATTTGAACAAATAAAAACTCCGAAAAAAACTCGAACTCTAGGTAGCTACGTATGTAGACGAGTACCATATGCTTAATAGGCACAGTAGCCCGTCTGGGCATTGATAATTAGTCTGTTATTACTAGGCTTTATCAACTGAATTACCTAATTGTTTGTCTACAAGCGGGGGATCTAGCCACAATAAGTACGTCTAATTTCCTTTTCTCGGGGGTAATATCAACAGACAACGGCTACTGAAAGTCATGTTCGTGGAAAAGAATGAGACTGTAGTTTAAGGCATGCCAAGATGGGCGTGAGTGTTAAATCTTGAGTAGTTCTTCACACACACATATGTTAACCACGCATATTGACGCTACCCTGCCGCGATTACAAATAGACGTTTGAAGAGTTTGTGTTGACAAACATTTCGGTGTTTTATCCGTCTCTGTCGCGGCGACATGGGACCTACTGTTGCTGCAGATTACATCCTGCTGCTATGCCTACAAATAAAATGCGCTCAAGCCACTGGGAAAAAAAAGCAGTTGCTAGAAACATGGAAGCTCGTCTTTCTATCGCGAATGGTTTGAATGTGTTTTTTAATCAACAACACAGACGGATGTATGTGCTGTTTATCTGTTCATCAACTGTAAAGTATCATGACTCCATGGCTGAGACCAGAGGCAGACTTGAAGATTAGAGAAAATTCACGTCATCTCAGCAATCTCTTAGTTTACATAAACAGGGTATAGTCAGTTGGTTTATAATAAACAAGTCATATAGACGGTTAAAATCTCATGCTAGTGCATTTTAAGAAATTGAAACAAAATTCAAACAGTCATCATTCTCATTCTTTTTTTCTTTTACTGTCGTTCATTGCCGTTTATGAACTACTACTTTGGAAGCAAAATATTTGGCGAAGGCATACCGATTACTCGTTTGGTTGTATGATAGCCAGTGTGTAGATTTCCTGTACAACATTCTACAGTTACCATATCTGAAAATAATAGTGATCACATGACTACCTTGTTTCTGAATGACGTCACTAACAGTTTAAAATTCGTGATTATTTTAGTTGGAATTCAAAACTGAATTGAAGGGAAGATATGTTGAATTTTGATTAATTTCCGCATTCGTAATTATTAGCAAACAGACCGAAATTAAATCAAATTGATGAAAGATCCCTGAAATAGATAGACACACTGAAAACTGTAAGAAGAAGAAGAAGTTGAGTATGACTGAATAATGGCAACATCCCCAGTATTAAGAAGATGACAAGAAAGGAAAAAAACAGAACTGAATACATTACATTGTCAGATGATTACAAATGTATGTTGAAAATGTACAGTCTGTATCTCAAGTGGTGGTTACACATGTTGGTTGTCTTGCACACCGTCCACGCTCAAAATTTTCTCTGAATGGATTGGGGTCAAGAGATTTTTTAATTATCTTTTAAAAATCCAATGACAGGGCAAATTAAGTTGAAATCCGAAGAATCTGATAATCAACCCCCCTCCCCCCCCAAAAAAAAAAATTCAGTCAAAAGCTTATTTTTTGTAATATAGTTCAACTGGTAGATTAATTGTCATATTTTTCCGTTTCTCACTTGATAGTCGTTTTCAGGTGACCTGTTGGGAATATTTTAGGGCACTGTACTTCATAGTCGTATCTACATCGTATAATCAGCCAGGTAACGCCGGCATATCTCGGGTCTACTTGGCCTGTCCGTATCAGTACTTGAAAGGCTCATTCATAACAATGTCGTAAAGCATGTCCAAATGGTCCATAAATACTCAGGTGTCAACCGAACATTACCAATCTGGCGATTTGAAACCAGGCTCTGCATAGCACCTTGATAATTTTGCGGTGATTGCTGTTTTAAGGATAAACAAACGTTCAAAAATGTCCCATTTAAGTTCGTGGCAACGGAACGGTTACAGAACAATGGCTACATTATATATATATATTTTTTAGAAAAAAAGATAAACCAATTCTTTGTGTTACTTGAAAGACTGACTCCCCCCCCCCCCCTATAATGCAAAGGACGAAATAATCCCGCCTTTGAACTCTTAGTAGTGGGAAAAGTTACACCTTAAGAAAGCAAACTGCTGTGTAAATTCGCACTTTCGTTGTTTCACTTAATAGTAATAGAACACACACGAAGTGCTGTATACAGTGTTTTTAGAGCAACAGCTTAAATATCGCAAAACATTGTTTTTGGCAGAAATAGAGATTTGAAAAAAAAATGCAATAGCTTACACAAGGTTTGCACAATAGAAAGTGACACATCAAGTGTGTTTGTTTCATTTATAACGAGAAACTTTTTAAGAAAATGCACCTGGATTTTGACACGCAGCGTTCATAGCTTTGAAATGTAACTGACGTTTGACAAATATTTAACGTGTAACTTGACTTTTTAGAGATCATTATACCCTGTCAGGGTCAGGCCTAGGGTGTCCAATTTTACATTTGCGTGAAGATTGCCGATGGGATATTTACATCCATGACAAAATGTTAATTGAGAACGGAAACATCCGAGGATTAATTGTCCATTTCCCCTAGCTATCATACATCCCAGAGTTTGATTAACTTTAGAGTTCCGTGCTTTTACACTTAGTGTCACCGTGTTCCGTTGTAACTACGTTACTCACAATTGCATGGCATATTGAATAGTTTACTTACACCACTCTTAATAAACATTCATCAAACCAACTTCATCATGTACATAAGCACCCTTCATGTCTAACTTGAAGTGTTCCACGTAAGCTTCCTCGCTTACTCTGCACCCTAAATTAAAATCTACAGCAAACAACATTTCAAATCATGGTGACCAGGAGACTGGTATCCTGTAAAGAAAAAAAATGAATATGTAAACTTAACTCATTTCTCTCCAATGTTTATGATGCATGACTCATTAAGTTTTTATTTTACTTTGGACATACTTTATTTGTATTTCTTTTGATGCCGTCATACTTTTTTCTTACTTCATTACCTCTCAACTTTTTTTTTTTACTCCTAAATAACATTTATACATTCTTCACCTTTATTGGTATGTATAGCTCCCTACTTACGAGTGATTTACAACGTGCTTCTATTTTGAGAGCCCTCACCTCCAGTTGTGCGTTCAAGTCTCGTGATATGTAACAGAGATGGCTGGAGTACGGACGATATCACTATGGTACAACTGATATTTCACACTAAGCAATGCTAAAGAGAACGGCCACAGCAAATGAAACGTCATTCTCTGTGTTGTAGATATGGGTATATATCTCACTGAACAGTGATTGACAAAAATGGCCTTACAGAAGATTTCGTCTTGGCTTGCAAATGCTATTAAATAATGTACCAAGATCAGTGAGACTAATCACAAGGTTTCATGTTGAAATAGACACAATAAAGATAACGCACTAAACATCCCTCATTATGGTGTCTGCTCTGTATTTTGATACATTGTTTTTTTTTTGTTATTCATTAACAAAATACAGAAAAGAAGCTGTCTATAAAGGGATGTTTGTGTTTTATCTTTATTGTGTCTATATCAAACATGAAACCTTGTGATCAGTCTCACTGAACTTGATACATTGTTTAATAGCATTTTCAAGCTAAAACGAAATCTCCTGTAGTACTTCGATAATTTCCCTAGCCGAAATTGCCTATAACAACACAACGACCCTCTGGTGAGCAGAAAGGAGGGGAGGGGATGTGCAGCTTTCTCAAGATTAGTGACCGGGTATTTTATACCGGTATTCTATATAATCTGTATATAGAGACGTTGCACGGATTGGGTTACTGATAAAATTATATTGGTGGAAGATTCTAAAATGTCTTTGACCCGTTATAGCCATGAATCTGTAGTAATCGTCAAGTGGGTCATTTCAATAATGATGGGAAAATATATTAAATTATATTATATTAAATATTTGTTCTCAGAAATAATTGGCACAAAATATATTTTGTGTAGGTGTGTGTGCTAAGTCATTGAGACAGGGTTCAACTATACACCTGGGGGTTGAATGACATTTTACATGACACGGTGCCCTCCGTCACGAAGATGCTGTAACGTCAGTCTATTCTATGTCCGAAGATCGATACCATCCCAAGAAAGTAATGAAAATGACAAATGAAAGACGAAAGAGTATTGCAACAATCAACAGCAAAATTGACACAGCAAGGCGAAAGATACAGTAGCTGTACCCGAGCACAGAATGTAATACTAAAACAAAGAAACTAAAAATAAATTAGATACTGAAATATATTGAAAAGTATAACAACAAAGTCAGATTTGTGATAGTTTGTTAAATACGACTGCAAGTAAAACAAAATACATTTTAAAATAAATTGTGCAAACTTCGGGTGTTTCTACTACCACAAAAAATTACAAGAACTATGATAGTCAAATCTAAAAAAAAAATTTGTATGTTTTATTTTTAATCCTTATTGTTAAACCGTAAATATATTCATATTCGTTTGCAAATATCTAATAGTATACATATTATTATGCATTATTAGCGGCCACGTTTGCAGTAAAGTTATCGCCTGTTGACTCTACAACGCATACTACTTTGTACTTTGAGTCGGGGTCAACAATAATATTGGTCTGTTTAAGAGTCCCAATAAAAGTTTTCATCTCTCTCTTCAGCCGAGGATACCGTCAATCACTTCCAAGTATTCAGAGATAATCCGATCTAAAAACTAAAACCGTATCTTCGCGTGGAATGAAATTCGACAGAATCCAATTCAATATGATATATTGTCGATGGAAATGTAATGCGTGGAATTTTTGTCCAGAGAGAGAAAAAAAAGAGGACCTTGAAAATGTAAAAGATTGCGGTATGCCAAGTGGTATGAGGAAATGATACGAGGGAGAAAAGAATGTGCGACAGTTACATAGACGTAGTAAGGATAGCATAATCTGTATCAGTTCTCAGTGTTGGACCACAACATGCCGAGACCACCTATCTAGTAAAGCGAGAATGGGTGGAAATTGTTGCGGTTTATTGATACGAAAACAAAATCAATGTTTTAGTATTGATTACGTCGTAGATATTTTCTCTTAAAAATAGCTCGCGAGTTTAACTATTAGCACAAATGAAAATATTCGTCACTGCCGCAAATCACAAAAGAAACATGCCTGGTAAGACTTTGCATACAACAAACAGACAGACGCAAATTGTATCGGAGTATATGACGTGAGCCAAATTTGACCTTGAATTTTGAAGTTGTTTTGTTTTGTTTTGTTTTGTTTTGTTTTGTTTTGTTTTGTTTTGTTTTGTTGTTTTGGTTTGCTTTGGTTTGCTTTGCTTTGCTTTGCTTTGCTTTGCTTTGCTTTGGTTTGGATTGGTTTGGTTTGGTTTGGTTTGGTTTGTTTTGGTTTGGTTTGGTTTGGTTTGTTTTATTTTATTTTGGTTGGTTTGGTTTGGTTTGGTTTTTTTGCGACCACGTACACATACTAAACTCAGACCTCAGACCACTGTAGTGGTCTCAGCTCAGATTGACAAACTCTGACTCTTCAGATTCAAGTGATCACAACGTTGGCCCTGAATTCTTTTTATTCGTATTAAAACATGGCAATCACAGACTATACAAATCTAACGAAGCATGTGATTCTGTTTTCACAGACAATCAATTGCTCCGCTAAGCCAAGCATTCAGAGAGGCCACGGGAATCACTATTTTACCAGCACGCGGGTATTTTATTTTGGTTCCCTTCTATTTATAGACATTTACTCGCTCAACGGGCTATGAAATATCACTCAGTCTACAAGTGGACAGCCGCTGTATTTTAAAAAGTATCAATTGTTGATACCCTCCGAATACCCAGGACCGACGAACACTCGCGGCGTCTTCGCTGGTTACCGAAAGCAACTTGATACAAACAAATTGGTTGGTCGACTATTAGTAATCTTGGCAGTACCTACGTACTTTCTTTAGCTGCGAGAGTCACATGTTACATATAGCATTGAAAGAACAAATCGTAGTGGGTCGCAGGTCGTGGATTTTGACGGTTGAGAGAGAAGTGCGACGCAATTTTGAAGCGATGTCGTTTTTAAAAGACTTTAAGAAAATCTAGAAATCTTTGATTCTATGAAAATACACGAGGCTGAATATCTAGACGACTGACTCTTATCTGGGTTACGGTTCACCTATCTTGCGAACAGACAGGGGTTTAGTAAACGTACACATACCAACTTTGGCATCAAGAATAGTGGTAAAATAAAACGAGTACTACATATAATATCAGTGTAATCAAAATCGCCTAGAGTAACTAAGAGTAATATGAATAAAAGCTCTGATAAGGAATGACTGCTTGCCTCGTCGTGTCCCACTTTGAATGAACAGAATATCATTCATTCGTCATAATGTCTGAGTCATCATGGGGTCATTGTTTCTGTTTGAAAATGATGTTTTGAAAATATCGCGTGTCGTTTTCAAAGTGTCTCATTTCAAAACAAAATATTCCGTATTCCAAACATTGTGGGAGCAAAGAATTTCAGATGGTATTCGAATCACATGTGTAGATAGAGATGATTTGCAGTTACACTTTTCAATGCGAGTGAAGTAAAGATAGCTGGCATCATCATCGCACTAACATACAACGCAAGCTAAGCTTGCTAGCATTTTATTTTTAAAAAGAAGAAAGTAGATTTTTTCCGTGTAGATAAATGAAAATAGAAGATAGTGTGTCTGGATGGATATGCGAGGTCGAGACGTGAATTATGCGAAAAATGTGGATTGGACACTATATTTCTTGTATTTGAAGGGTTAGTGGCTGATTAATGATTTACGGGTAAAGATTACATAAAATTCTTAGCTCTGTATCTTTCACATTTCTCATAATATCAGCGAATCCTCCGGTCTGCATCGTAACACAGTACGGTTGATATCATTATACATGATTTTACTGCAGTCGTGTAATCCATTCCGACTGCTTACGGGCCATTAGCTTTGCCGGGAGATGGACTGGGACGCCTGAGAGGTTGTTCAACTCGGCTTACAATCGTGTACAAACGCCCAATGCACGCGACTAATAGCCATGCTCGACAATCTCTCGACAGCTGATATGCAACGCACACGTCGCGCCGATTTGGCAACGTGTTCTCCTAATTTCGTCAATTGATCTCAATGCGTTGCTCGTGTCCGCAAGACCACCGAAGATGAACGCGTGCGGTTTTTTTTTCCAAGTCCGGTACAAATGAATGAATAGTCTGCGATGTATTCATATACCTGGTTCCACCTGTTCATGCATGTGTAAATCCAGGAAGTTGTCTTCTGTAAAATGAAGACGATGAGTGTGTACGCATATCTGAAAGGATGAAGATGATGGAACTCTCACCACTGGACTACTATGTTAGTCGGCTACCTTTAAATGATATAAAGCAGTCTAATCAACACGTATCTCGACATTTCTTCCTTAATTCTAATATATATGAACTAGTTCAGGTGTTTATTGTGGGGTTTTTATCCCCCGGCAACGTCTTTCAAAAGCATCAAATGACGGAAGTTGTGCATGCATTATTTAAAACGTGGACAAATAGTCTGTCGTCTCATGCTTTTATATAAAATGACGTACATGCATCTAAAAGCTACATAGCCGTGTGTGTCTGCAGCATGGGGGAGTTTTATTACGTTTAATGACTAAATTGTCATCGTCTTTATGGCGTCTTGCAATGCGTACAGCCACAAGTACCTATACAGGTTATTCAGTATACTTCAGGATGTCATTGACATTATGGGTGATAAAAGTGCCCCCCCCCCTCCTCCTCCTCATCCCCCTCCACTACCCCTTCAAAATGTTTCAGTTACAGCTACTGCAACTTCGGAAAAAAATAAATGTGTAGTAATTTTAGGGAAAGTTGATATAAGGTAGAATGTCCTTCGGTGACCAATTTGCCTGAAATTCCAAGTTATTCAAATTTCTGTAAACTCTGTCATATGAAAGAATGCTTCACGGTCCTTTTGAAAAAATAATAAAAGAAACTGGGGGATTCACCTAACGTTTTCACGAAAATTAGCAAACCTTTTCAACTCGAAAATGAGTAAATTTTAACATCAATTGACCTATTCAAAAAATATGTATTTCTTCTTCTTCTTCTTCTTCTTCTTCTTAAGTTTACCTTAGAATGGGTTGGAATTTTCTTGAACAAAGTAACAAGAAAACTTGCTAGACGAGTACTACATTAAATGAAAAATATATATATAACTTGCTAAAGAATAGAGATGTGACTATTGATCTATATCGTCCATGTTCATTCCGTCGACTCCCACGTGATCTTCTTGAAGATGAACAACCATACGTAGAATTTTGTTTTCTTCAGGGAAGAAAGGAAGGAAGGCAGCTGTCTCTCATACATCATCACTGGAAGGTCACCTCTGAGATAACTAATTGGCCGAGGTTGCATATTTTCGCTTGGCAAAGAGTTTTGTCTGACTTAGTACTAGTCTGGTTTGAATTAAATGGAATCAAATAAAAATGATACATATCAGAAATTGATCTTTTGAAAAACTTTGACTCAGCGTATGAATTTATAGTTATTGCAATTGAAATGTACATCAGGGTGTACTGTATTTGACCTGGAGAGATGTTTTGTTTACAATTCAACACTGGAAAGAGAGTGATTCGTATATTATGGCAAAGTCAGGAAATGTACATATTATAGGCCTTTGATATTACTACACAAACATTCGGCCGGTCATTCGGCGTAACATATTTTACACACAGTCCAACAACTTCAAAATAAACAGTAATAGATAGAGTGCCGAGCACAGTTGGGATGTAGAAACAGACAAGTAATACCATGTTGTTTATCAGTAGGAGAGTAAAACAGATCAAGCTCTTTGAAATCATCGAGTCAGTGGGTAATAATTTCAACAGAGGCCAGTTTTTACTGTACTATAAAAGAAAAGAATTATGTGCTTTTCACTTTTCAATGCGGTGAGGGACCCTTTAATACGTGTGTGTGGTGTTTGCAATATTGTTAGTGCTGGAGGTGAAATTTATATTTCTTAAAAGTTTATGTAAATAAAAAATCGTGTCCATGAGTGAAACACCAAAGTAACTCCGTTTGTGCTGTAACATACTGTTGCCCCTGAAAGTAACAGTAGCTATAACTGGAAAGACAATATTTTTTTCACATATTTTGTCCTTATGTTGCTGTGCTCATTGAACAATTTATGTAAAATCACATGGTAACTACATCCCACAAATTTATGATTTGTTGACAAAACAAGTTATCGGGTCCTTTAATACTCAATTAACGATTGTTTATATACAGACATTAAACTACACAAAACTATCAACGATTGGAAAAAAGATGACACGATTAAAACAGTTTTCGTGTAATTTTCGACGGGGTATCAACAAAAAATAGCGAAAGTAACATAAGCTTACATACATACATACATACATACATACATACATACATACATACATACATACATACATACATACATACATACATACATACATACATACATACATACATACATACGCACACACACACATACACACACACAGACATACATACATACATACATACATACATACATACATACATACATACATACATACATACATACATACATACATACATACATACATACATACATACATACATACATACATACAGATAACTCGTATATCCACAAGATAACTCGTATATACAAATATAGCAAGTCATTGATAACACATATGCTGTGTACTCAGATGACACCTATGCTGTGTACAGTGATGACCGCGATGACACCAATTCTTTCATCTCTTTGAGTGACCACGACAGCAATAATTACCCTTACTCATTTCCTTTCTCATGATGTCTAAAAGTCGTCTGGAAAGAAAGTTACTTCTCTGTTATTGTCAAATACAAAGACTTCGAATTCTTCTTGAATTTGTAACTTAACGAGCTACAATAACATCTATACATACAGTCACTGTGGCACTCACAATGCTTTCAATTTATTTTGATGAGACCGGCATATCCGCCTCACCTGTGTGGCGAAGGAAGTTCCGATGACGTCATCCTGTTCACTCATATAGCTCGCTGTAGCTATGTCCACGGTTTCTCACTTGCTTCAACGTTTTGTCACGCATGATTGGCAACGCGTATAATATATGCAAATGAACAAACTAGTAGCTTAAAACCAGACTATGTGTGCGTCGTACCTTGTACTAAGTTAAAGGACATACCCTGGTTGAATATCTCCCGTAATTCATTAAAAGTACGAGCACTTATATATTATATATATTTTTATACGCACATGTGTGGAAAATTCACGTTGTTTGCCTAAGTGGGAATTAGAGTCGCTTAAGTGACAGAAAAATGGCTCAACACACAGCATTACAGTATAGTCAAATAAAATGGTACCTGTAAAATGATTTACAACGCGCCCCATTAAACTAAATTATGGCATTAAAATGTGCAGGCTTAGACAACCGAGAGGAATGCTTGCACAGAGAAGCAGACACTAGAGGCAAATATTTATGGGACTGAGAACTAGAAAAACTTCCCCTCAGTGAAATTTCTTGGCGGATTTCGAGTCGAGGACACAAACGGAAAATTCGCGGTCAGTCATTGCTTGGTTCTCTTATATTTTGACTCACTTAAACTATTCCATTATCATTTACGCCAAGAATGTGACGTTTCAATATAGAGATGCCATAAATTATCTTAAACTATGTGTACTGTCGTTCAATTCATTGGATAACAGGCAAGTCGTATTTTTATTTTGTACCATTAGTTCTGTCAAATTGTTGATTGCCAAATGGAGCCAATGAACTATTTCATTTTGTTATTTTTTCGACATCATGTAAAAAAAGGAAAAAAATAAAACCCTTCCGAAAATATAATGCTATATGACGGACAGCGAAAATATACAGTCAACGTAAATTTAACTTTGGATGGAGAATGCTATAGGTGTCAAAAGGGTAATAAATAACACTGAAATCGTATAACTTCAAGTAGATTGTCATGAAATTTACTTTTGCACTGGGTTATTTTTTAACCATATATATATATATATATATATATATATATATATATATATAACTCGGTGAGTATCAATCTGCTAAGACAGTGCTCTATACCGCAGTGGCAGAGCGTAATATATATATATAGTATCGTATCGTTCCTATTTGATGTAGGGTGTACCAAGGAGAAGAATTTCACTAAAATCGCAGTTCTTTTTAGGCGCTTGTTCTTTGGTCCCATTGAAATCATAAAATAATTTGGGGATCAACTTGTTTTCAAAGATTTCTTCCCCCCCCCCACAGCGTTAACATATTAATCGGCGGCCATATTGGATTCTAAAATGGTTCAAAAATGTATAAGGTGATCCCAAATTATTTTTAAAGTTTTAGCTGAGAATGGGTTGGAGTTTTCTCGAACAAAGTAACGGCAACAGATTAAATAGTTCATTTCCGAGGCGTATTTCACTTCTCTCCAACTGATTCTCCAAAACGATTTAGTGTTTAGCTACCTTTTACTGTTATTCATTAACCAGTCAACAATTATTTTACATACATTTAATTCTGAAAACAACTTCGGGTAGTATTTTCATTTTCCCTGTTTTTGTTATATTCACGGGTACATTCTTATTGAATATTCTTTTGAAGGAAAGATTTTCATTCAAAGCAATCACGAAGATTTTCATTTCAATATTTTACTGTAGCCGTAAAGTTTTTTTCAAAAATATCATATTACGTCAAACATCATTAATTTAGTATTTGTTACACCTCTAGGTACGTGTTAATGTACACTCTAATCACCCCTGATTAAAACTATCGTTACCCATCAAAGACGAGTATGCCGCTGAGGTGTAAATTAGGGCGAGATAAAGTATTCCTGTATCTTTTTATCTTCATGAACAATCACAACATTCCACTAATTAATCACGTGGTGTTTTTGTATTCTCTGTCTCTTTTCATTTTTTACGAGCAAGAAGTACTATTTCATCATACTCGCCAAATATTTCATAATGAATGTCATATGACTTTCAAATCAAATGCGATAAATACATTTAACATGGATAAAGTTTGCCTCTAAGAATAGGTATGGACTCTAGAGTATATGCCCAAGATCACAAAAATAAATAAATTTTTAGCGTATTGAAATATACATAAAAAAAACATTGCCGTGTATTTATCTGTGGTCAACAAAAATTAATTAAAAATTTGTGGTTGAATGAAATGTACATCAAAAACATTGTTGTGTTTATGCCAAGAATCACGAAAAATTAATTAATTTTTGGTGTATCGAGAATCTCTTCACATATAGACTACGTTGGTGGTAAAATGCGGTGAAAATTAAAACTTGGTATTGTAATTAAAAAGCCTACAATAGGCTTCCGTTCCATCATACAAATGACCTAGGAGGTGGTCCCGAATACAAAGAGGGGGGTAAATTAAGTGAAAGGAGTGGCACGTGCATCGTAATTACTATGATACATGAAACAAAAATACTAAACAAATCTTCTTTTTAAAAGAAATGTAGTTGTCATCTCTTTGGTTCGAAACAAAATTACATTACTTCGTTACACTAAGTTGTGTTTAGATTACGAAATTCTCTGACTCCTTTTATCGAATGATTCTTCATATTCCCCCAAAAAATAAGGCGACGTGATAGCTGTACAAGAAAACTGCCCCTGGTCACCATTTATTTTGACTCGAGAGCTATACTGATTAGTAAAGTCTATGACAACATCAAATATTTGACATAGGTTGTCTGTATGTGGATTTTGTATTACACCTTGTGTGCAAAAACTATATATTTTCCTAGGAAGTATCATTGTCTAAATATAACGACTTAGAATGTCT
Organism: Glandiceps talaboti; assembly: GCF_964340395.1. Taxonomy (NCBI): domain Eukaryota; kingdom Metazoa; phylum Hemichordata; class Enteropneusta; family Spengelidae; genus Glandiceps; species Glandiceps talaboti. The sequence continues at coordinate 14,908,756 of NC_135550.1, read as the reverse complement.
GGAATGGGGAAAAAGACTCCAGACCGATGTATGTGTTAAATATCACTGTATGTGGTTTTGAAACTATTTCCAATTGTCCATTATGGCATTACACTCATTTATCTAAAAGTCTCTCAAATTTTGAAATTAACATTTTACAACTGCCTAGTAAAACAGGATCGAATGACAACAATGTGCACTTTGATATTGCAACCACTTAAAAGGTTTGTCAGAAAGCAGCGTATGTTTCCATGGTAATTATATTTTTAGGATACGACCAATATAAATAGTATAATGGAATTCCGTCTGATCACATGAAAACGTTGATAAATACTGATCTGACAGTCTGCTGGCGAATTTTACAATAAACTGGTATTTATTGGCATTACAGTTTTTGACTGCGATATCCAATTGTAAAGTAAAGAATTCAAGGAATGTTTGGTGTAAGGACTCATGTGTGGGCAAGGCAGTTCAATATATATTAAACGTGGTTTGAAGTTCACAGTCACATGAATAGAATTAAATAGGTATACGTTTTGCACAAGTGGATTGCGTGTATGGTCAAATAATAGACTGGATATCACAGTTTATGTCTGCCTGCCTGCCTGTCTGTCTGTGTGTGTGTGTATGTATGTATGTATGTATGTATGTATGTATGTATGTATGTATGTATGTATGTATGTATGTATGTATGTATGTATGTATGCATGTATGCATGTATGCATGTATGTATGTATGTATGTATGTATGTATGTATGTATGTATGTATGTATGTATGTGTGTGTGTGTGTGTGTGTATGTATGTATGTATGTATGTATGTGTGTGTGTGTATGTAGGTATGTATGTATATGTATATATATGAGTATGACATTACTTCAAATCAGTGAATCATCAGTACTGCATTATAAAAACAACAACCAAACATCAAACATAGCATTATACGAAAATATTCTAATACTTATAAGCTTAATATTCCCATCATTTTACAATGCCAATGGTGTGTACTAGTCTTGTAAAAGATAAGCTAAGGCGTTCTGCCTTCAATTAGATACACCTGAATATTAAAAAAACATGTTTATTGATCAGAATGTTAAGTTCCTAGTGGAATCGACAGGAATGAGAAAAAAAAAGAAGTAACGTAGAGCCATCCATAACAATATTTGTCGTTATTTGACATTACCGCAACTCTAACTATTACTGATTATGAAACAGGTGAGTTTTGTCTCCTCGTTGCATGTTTGTAGCAGCTGAGTAACCATGACATTGGAACCCCCCCCCCCACCTTCCCCACGCCTCCACGACCCGAAACCTTGAATTCTTGAGATAATGCCTTCATAGATGCATATCGGTTCTTGGGGCTCGGTCACAACAATCTTTATAAATGACTTCCTGAAACTGACAGCTGTCTATGCCCTGACAAGGAACCAGACAAAGTTTTGATAAATTGAAAAGGATACGATATTTGTCGTGATTGTGGTGATAGCGACCTTTACAGTGTTGCATGAAATAAACATACCATGACAATATTGCAACTTTGGTCCTACTAACCTACAGCTATATTTGGTGCTCCTTTGGCAGAACATTTTGTGAAATCGACACGATATTTAATGCTCAAGTTCATTAGCATGAAATTCAAAGGATTGTGTGTATAGTTTATAATTGTTTTTTTTTTGCGAGGAAAAGTATAATGTATGGGTAACTAATTGATAAATCACTTACAAGGGTAAATACAAAATAAACTGTATGACATACGTTCGTAAAGTAGTTGTAAAAAAAAAAAGCATAGTTGTTTTTTTAAAAAGTGAAATTACATCGTGCAGTCCCAAGTAGTGGTAAAGACAGCTCCTGAATTATATTTTCGTTTACTCAGACAATAATTATGGAAAAAACAAAATTGACCTTTTAAATTTTTACAAAACTTTTTGGAAAATTATGTGAACCAAATGAAAGTGTCAAACATTCTCGCCTTTTCTTCCACTGTCTCTGTCTCTGCGTCCCACTGTCTCTCCACCTGTTGATGTCTGGCTGTCTGTCTGTCTGTCTGTCTGTCTGTCTGTCTGTCTGTCTGTCTGTCTGTCTGTCTGTCTGTCTGTCTGTCTGTCTGTCTGTCTGTCTGTCTATATGCATCTCTCTGTCTACACTCTGTCTCGACCACTCTGTCTATGTGTCTGTGTCTTTCGCATCTATGTCTCGGCGTCTCTCAGTGATGCACATCTCTTTTTTATAATTCTAGGACTAACGATCTCAAAATCTAATTCCGAATTTCTCAAGTTCTGCATAATATACTGCAACTGATGACGTAATGTTTGGTTGCCATATACTCATCTTTTCAACCATTTTTGTCAATCCTTGTTTTGACTCGTTCTTTGTGTGTGTGTGTGTCATGCATGCGTTGGACACTTTAGAGACAGCCGGCACTAACCATTCACATTGTCTCTGATTGCGTTTTATGGCTGTGTTTACCGCCCAAAATATAGAATTAAAGATGAGGTCTAAAGTGGTATAATTTGTATCGCTTTGCTTGCAGCTGCCATAATGTAATTTTACACTTAATTTTACTGGTAAGTATGCCTATAGATATCCTAGAACGACTGATTTGATGGACGGCCTTCGACTCGAGACGACAGCCAGACAAAGAAATCGCAACAAAAAGGGGACAGTCAAAGGTTGTTTAGTTTGCACCGTAGCTAGGGTACTAGAAACATTAGCTTGTTGCTTTCAGACTGAAATTGACATGAAATAAACACATGTCTCCACGGTCTAAAACATCTGTCGTTTTCTGGAATGCAGGGAGGGAGAGCAGAGGCAGGGAGAACAAAGGTAAACAAGTAAATCTTAGATTGCACCGTAATGTATTGGTAAATGACGGCTCCTAAATACGCCACTGAATCGGGCTTCTGGGTCTCTTTGAAAGACACAAAGAGAAGCTTTGCCTCGTGTAATACTGCGAACAAAAGAGACACCGAAGAAACGTTGCACGCACAAAGATCTTTACTCTTCAAAAACCCATGGACTTAATTTGCTGGGCACTGCCCTAGTTACAACAAAAAAGGGTAGTTGGTTGCATGATAAGAGCAAAGACCTGGATATTTCAATGGTACTTGCGCCACGTACAACGATCAGTAAAGATAGCACAGACACGTGGCCAGTTCTGAGAAGCCATACAAGTGTCTTTGTTTACAAAAAACAAAAAAGTCCGAACTTTTGTTTCAATGCATTGTGCAGATGCAGAGGCTACAGCAGAACATAGCAGAGGGGAATTGAATCGTTGTGTGCACTTTCATTTCACTGGGGTCTTAATCTTCTAAGTTTTTTGCACTTTCAATTTACTTCTTTCGAATGACGACGCATGTCAGGCTGTCGAGAGTCAGGTGGTCATGTTTATTGAGAAGTTGAAATTGACAAGTCGTCAACAATGGGAATTTACAACGCGCGCGACCGATGCCATTGTCTTGCCGTCAGAAAAGTCAAGAAGGGACTATGTTGTTGACGTACGGACATACACTGGGCACTCCTCAAAGAACACCGACGGAGTTACGAATCACCAAGACAAAGCACGAGCAAATAAAGACAAAAAAGAGGGGTCGCGTTGGTCTTTGTAATGGCACGAGCCAGCCACGCGAATGATGTCGATTTGAGGTGAATAAAGAGGGGGGTACGCGTTGGGCCTATTTACATTCAACAGTTAGCTTTGTCGTAACGAGGAGCGCGGTCCGTTTGATGTCCATGTTGCGGTTATGTAGATACAGAATGACACGGTGTTAAATCCTTTAAAATACCAAAGCAAGAGAAAAATATCAAAGGATGCCGACGTAAACGTTGATAAAATTATCAAACAAAGAAAAACCAACGCACGCTTAGAAACTGTGCTACTAATTATGTTAGATACGTAAAGTAGCGTCCCTGGAAACCTTGAAGTTATCAGGTGGGCAGAAAAAAAGACGCAAAAAAAATTGTTTTCGAATTTAAAGTTCTGAGCTTTTTTTAAAGGCCGATGAAAGCCTCCCTTTGCAGGGACAAAAGAAAGTAGAGGGTCACAACGAAGTGACTGGAAGGCATAGCTTGGATAGGCGTTGGATGCAAGTTTTCCTACCCCTGATGCTTGTACTGATACAAGTTATCATGATTATTAACCCGTTACAGGAAAAAAAAGTGACGACGTGTGTAATACGTAACCAACAGAAAATGATGTACTCTGATGGCCAAAGATGCATTTTGTCTGTGTCTGTGTCTGATCACTTTTTACACAAAATTCAGAGAGGAGAAGTTAAAGTACTAGCCTGAGTGACTCTGTTTGTTCTGCCATGTGTATTTATCCGAGTTGTTCACTCACTTCCATGCGATATGTTTACGTTTATTAGACTGTCTGCCGATGACTTTTAGATTTGTACGACTATGAACCTGTCATTTATTGTTGCTGCCTGTTTGTTTGTTTGTTTGTTTGTTTGTTTGTTTGTTATTTGTTTTTGTTTGTTTTCTTTCATTTAATATATGCTATTTTTCTTAACTCCACATTATATATATTTAGACCAGACAAAATCTTCAGGAGAGCGCTGTAATTGACAATAGACGAAATATGTTATTTTGATGATTTCAAGGACTGGTGGAGCTTTTATTTTGGAATTGGTCAAATAGGGAACAGGGGTTAGCGACAATGTCGTAGATCTATAACATGCATGAACTTGAAGTAGTGCAATTTTAGAGAAGGTTCGACCACCCCAAGCCACAAAAACACACGTCGACTGATGTTCACAAGCTCTTTGATCGACGCATGAGTGTTGTAATTACCAAGTGCATCATCGATGCAATGATACTATATCAAAGGTCAAGTTCACTGAGAGTCGTATATTTTTATCACTTTTCCAGACACACGCAAAAATGTCAGTTTCAAAATAAATGATACACGAATATGGTAATCTTAACAAGTCAAAACTGTGAAATGTAAACATGTCGTCGTGTTATTAGTAGAGGAGAACTTCAAGGTGTACCATGTGGTTGTATCGATGGGGATATCAAAGCATCTATTGGAATGACACACATCATGCCGATGTTTGTAGTTAGGTGTGAAGGGGGCGCGTGCCGTCGGGATCAGCCCTTTTGACATGGGCACTCGTTCGATTGATTCGGCCCCCTCCACGCAAACAGATGGGGTCGGCGTGTTATTGGTTGAAATAACTCGTGGCACGCGAGTTGTGGGCATCAGAAACAAAAAAACAAAACAAATAAGGATCCGGTGTATATAACACCTCAACTTTTAAATCCGAGTGAAGACGATCGTTAGGAAAACAAAACTACTGGCACGTGCCCGTTGCATAGATTAACTCCCGTACCGTTGCCACTCATCATAGTGTACGTTGGAACAGGTGGATGTCACGAACAATACAAAGTAACCAGCCACGCGCGGCCATTTGACACCCTTTGTCCATCTTCAGATGATTGACAAAAGGACACCGCCATTTGAATAACCTGTCTTTGTTTTATAAGACTTACACATTATACCAACATCGTTTGAACTTTTGCCGCCATACTCGACGATTTGACTTTGATCTCTGCGCATGACGCTAATCAGAGATAGTAGACGCGTTCTTACCCTCTCTCTCTCTGTGTGTGTGTCACTAAAGCTGAAGAGAAAACAAAATATTAACAGATGGCCTGGACCAGCGGCAATGCTACAAAAAAAAAAAACTCGTGTCAAACTGTTATTCGATCAATTCTAGACTACTGGAGTCAATTTACTATCCGGAATACCATTTTGTTGGTTCCGTTATTTTATCAACCAAGTTCAGAATGATTTAAGAGTATCTGATCCCAAATCCCTACACTGGACAGCTCCTAAAACAAGAAACTATATCTTCTTCCATACGAGCACATTTTCTGAATGCTATTAATTCATTGAAAAAAGCTTACCCTAAGCCTATATCAACACTTCAATGCGTCATTTCCCCCTCCTTCAACAAAAAATCTGTGCTCAAATATTAAGATGATCATAAAAAATATCGATGCATACAAAGTGATGAATGTGTAATGCTTCCTATTATAAATTATGATTTTAAATGAAAATATTTTTTGCCAGAGGCTTAGGGAGAGGGAGAGAGAGAGTGAGAGAGGGGGGAGAGGGCAGACAAGCAGACAGAGGAGAGAGAGAGGAGAGAGGCATACATACATACATACATACATACATACATACATACATACATACATACATACATACATACATACATACATACATACATACATACATACATACATACATACATACATACATACATACATACATACATACATACATACATACATACATACATACATACATACATACATACATACATGCATACATACATACATACAGGTTGACAGACAGACATACAGACAGACAGACAGACAGACAGACAGACAGACAGACAGACAGACAGGCAGGCAGGCAGGCAGGCAGGCAGGCATGCAGGCAGACAGACAGACAGACAGACAGACAGACAGACAGACAGACAGACAGACAGACAGACATACAGACATACAGACAGACAGACATACAGACAGACAGACAGACAGACAGAGTGTAGTGGCTACATAAATGTACTTCAGTTGTTATTATAGACAGGCTACGTTTGATACAAACCATGACCTTTCTGAAAGAAAGAAAAACATTTCTGTGGCAGATGTAGGAGCAACTATGGAAACGATATGGATAACGTAATCGTCGACTAAAAGCTCGTATGTGACCATCTAATGCATTCTAGAAGTAAAGAATGTTGATAGCCCCGAGTACTGCACCAGGCGATTACAAGTCACTCCTTGCGACTTTTGACAAGAATAATTTAAGTTCAAGTCCATGTGGAACATGATGTGTTCAATCTAGCTTTTAATGGGTCCATGGGCAAGTTGTTCGTTGTTTGTGGTGCATGTATCGTCTACAAGACAGACATTTCAGTAGACATAAAAATTCTAGTGTAAAATGTCTTTTACATCTCATTTTGATCAGTGAAATCGTGTCATATTTCCAACTTGTTAAAAGTTTGCAATTCCAACAGGTGGCCGGGTTATCTAACTTTGTTAACCTAGCGGCTCTTATCAAAAGGTATTCCACGTAGGACCCTGGTGGACTTGTTGAACTCTGGACCTGACGGGCAAAAATGTAACTTAAACAAATTATCAAAAATCGGTTTCTTTACATCAAAAACGATTACATGAAGTTATTTCTTTGTTTCAAAGTATATAACCCGTTAGTTCAGTCCCAATTTTCAAAAAAAAATGCAAATAAACAACAAAAGTGACAGTTGTAGCTCATCACCGCTTTGTCTTGTACTCGGAAGTGGGCTAACGAAATTAATGCTGATGTGACAACACGTGCGTAATAAAGCCCATCTAATTGGAGTTTTTGTTTATCGGTATTTCTTTGTGTCTCCCTTATGTTTGTAGATCTCCTGAATGATGCCATCTTGCCACGCGACCCTCATGGATCTTCAATTAGTTTACATTGTCTTACGGACAAAGCCTTGAAACATGATTAGTAAGCCGGCACGCGAACCCGGTTCTAATCATGCGTCTTATGGCTCTTTCAGTAAACATCGATCTATATAAAGCTTCTTAGCGGCTACCTGTAAGCAGCTGTCGTTTAAAAATCCCCAACTCCACAACATTTCAACGAAAGGTTAATCACCGAAAACTAATAAATCTAGTGAAATGCTACTCCCTAAAATAAACGCTCCTTATTTTGAATATCCTTTCAGAGTTAGCAGACGGGTTTTTTTTGACACACTTTTTATGTTTTGAGTATTACAGACTTTTTCAAGTGCCATCCCGATGTAAACATGGGACATGCTTGACACCAAGTCAACAAATAGCAGCTTCTCCATATCTCATTGATTGCTGTGTCAACTTATAGACTTCGTTTTAAAGAGCGTCAATTGATAGGCAGAGACCTTCGTCTCGTCGATTGTCTCCACAACCTGATTTTTAAAAAAGTGTGATAACATGTGCCTCTCGCTTTAAAATCTGCATATTTAATTATGTTAGTCGCCCTGGAATTGACACCTTTTTTTAAAAGTTTCTTTTGGTATTGTTTACAACTGTGATACATAAAATCTTGTAGTGGGTGGGTCGATGGCTACAAGAAAATATGTCAAAAACGCCTAACTAAATATTGGAAATGCATATTTGTACTCTATAGTGTCATCCAGCGACTTGAAAGGGGAACACGGCCGTGCCCCACACAAGAAGCGGGAATCGACCTTTTCAACTACGGACAGTAAGCCTTCTCCTAGGAGGATGTGCATATGAATGGAGGTCGCCGTCTTTCGGTCTCGCTTGAGTGATTACAAGGCGTGGCCCAAATGGTCGGAACCAATGACTGCGGGCCATTGCCTTCCTTATATGGTAAGTCTGTTGACATAGGGGACGAAGGCCTACACAAAAGCCGGCAGGTGCGCCAGTTTTTCTACAGCGCAGCTGACCATACAATGTCGCCTTGGCACGAACAAAGAGGCTCGATGACTATTATATATTCTCCTTGATGAGGGGCACGCGAGTGGAGACAAAAAAAAACTCTTTAAAGCCCGCGAATTGTGTAAACTGTTATGGCCATGGCCGGACACCCCGGCATGGCTCCGATTTGTAACCCCCCTGACCATCAATTTATTCATAGGTGATGTGCCCCCACCTTTGAATATCCTGCGGAACATGAAATAGAAAAGTTAGAGGAAACTTGTAAGACAGTTGTCAGTACGGTGTAATGTCAGTATGGAATGATTTGTTAGGTGACTGGTTCTAGACTTGTAACAGTGTAGTGAGGGGCAACACGCAGCAGATGTAGCATAACTCGCCATTCATGACCGTAGGTACCGAACGGGTTGGTTAATTACAAATAGCGCTATGTCAAAGGAGTCGTAGTTGACTATGGAGCGCGCCGCCCATTTACTTGATTGTTCCAGATCAATTGCTCTATTGTCTAAACCAAACAACGAAACTGACAGATTGAGTGATAATATTATGCAAATATATGCAGGCGGGGTATATAAGTAGCGGAGATCTTGATTTTGGTTAGCAGTACACGCATCTGGCACTACACGACGCACACCGTACCAGACACTCGCGGTTAAAAGTGCTCTGTCACCAAAATTGAACTTTTGCACCAAGGTCGGACTAACATAAAGACATTTAGAGAACACGTGTGTATCATCAACGGCTGAAGGATTTTTGATATATTTACAAGGAAAATATTTCTGCAATTGTATTCCAGTGGCAGTGCCTGTGGATGTTTCAACCCTCGAAGTGCAATTTCAACGGAATTTATCTAGATTCTCTCTGGACTCGGAGTCGGAACCGTTACTTTTGACAGATATTGATGGTGTATAGTAAAGTGTTGTAGTATATACCGCCACGCGCCTTCGAACGTCGTCTGTGTCGAGGTTGTCAATCAAACAGTCTGGGGCGGAGTCTCGGACAAAGAGCCTGCTACGATCGAGTGCGAGGCTACACAGCAAAAAGAGAGAAGAGATCGAACCGCGGACAATAACAACCATGGGTGGACTGGTTGTGACGCGGAGTTCGGGCCAAATTTTAGCATTGTGTCTTCTGTCAGTTTTAACACAAGTAAGTACAGCATATTATTTCACTCGATAAACGGATTTTTAATGAAATTTTTGAAGCGCAATATTGGGCGCTGACAAGAAATAACGTATGTGGTATATGATGTGTGTATGCGTGTGGCATGTGTGTACGTATTACGGTGCTATTGAAACCAACGTGGTTTCTCATCTATATCTTTTTTCGCTTCCACATTTATACAGGTCTCAAGTACGGGGATTTTTCAGCTTAAGCTCATATCTTTTGCAAACGATCATGGTAGGAATGAATCGGGTCAATGCTGTAGCGGATCAACATCTTCCGACAATTGTGAATCTCCGTGCCGGACCTTCTTCAGAGTTTGCCTAAAACACTTCCAGGCTGAAATTTCGTACGATAGCGATTGCCTATACGGTGAAGTTGAAACACCAGTTCTTGGCAATAACACTTTTGAAATTCCTATATCGGACACGGAGCCATTCACTAACCCAATCCAAATGCCGATTGATTTTAGTTGGCCGGTGAGTATACACGAGATGTAAACTTGCGCTTTGCGCCTATTACCGTTATCGCAGCAACTATGCGAATTGTCAGTTTGGTTACGAATGAAAACTGGCCAGGCTGCATATTTATTGATGGAAATGTGCATTATGGGTGCAAATAACGTTCACCTATGCAGCCATGTCGACATACTGAGATACGCTAGTCGAACCCGAAACTCACGTTTTCACAAATACAACGGCCACTCCACAACAATATGTTATCAAATTCAATGTTGATTGATGCAAACAATGGGGAAATTATGAAAACGGTTCTAGCGATTTCAACATGTTGTTTGGCACGTATAAATTTCATGTAACCGCACCCACACTACGGTCGGTGTGAATACGATGCAATTAAATAATGCAAAAAAATGGAACACATCATTCATATACTACGTAGTTTAGCATAAACGTTCCACATCACTGGTTTTAGTTTTTGCCAGCATATTTCTTACTTTGTTTACATACTGTTCTTTCCAGGGTACGTTTTCTCTTATTATTGAGGCCTTCCACAGCGATGCTGTTAGCCCCGCCGATGGTATCCCCTATCCAGGTAGGTGTCTGTTCGTCGCTTAGCTTTAAAATACTGAATCACCCAATGTGGGTCCTCCGTGTTTCACCGACTTAAATTGTGTCAGGGTTTGTGCAACCATGGCCAGTTTCCTAATAATTTTCAGAAGTTCTGCAAACAATGCTTGTCTATTTAAATGCACTTAATTAGTTCATTTGCGTTTCGTTAATTAAATTACAAATGCAAAACGCAAAAATGGTAATTTTATAACGTTCGTGCTTTTAAATCCCTATTCCGTGGCATGTTTTGATGGCACTGCACACAGACCTCGTTTGGAAGACAAGGTTTTTATTTTTAAATTTCCGATCGCGATCACGGTTTTTTCTGTCATGCATGTAATGAAGGCGACGACGTTCCCGGCTATTACTCGTAAAGCAACAATATTCTCCATTAGTAACCCTTTCGTTGTCAAAACATTTTAGCTATGACGTACAAAGTCACGGGACTCGGTGTATATACGCGAGTGGTTTTCTATGTCATCCCGAGTTTGGATTGAAAAAACGTGAGCTCGATATCCTGAACTGAGCACGAGGGCGAGATTCCGGTCACAAACCTTAATTTCGTGTGTCTAGATTGCATCGTGCACGATTATGTCATCATAGTGTGTGTAAGGCGAGCTGTATGTAATGAGCGTGTGAACCCAATCATGGTACTCTCTGGGAAACCGCTTGACAGTTCTTTTCCATGACAGCCCCACGCGGTCAACCTGGCTAAACATTTCACACCGATGATTGAATCTATTTGTTCGGAACAAAATCCACATCAACATGCCAACTGCTCAACCTGGTAGCGGAAATTGAGTTATGTTTCGTGACCTTCCCGCAAATGTAACCAAAAAATATCTCCCATTTCAATTGGTTTTAATGAAAACTAAACACATCTAGTTCAGATGTGAACTTTCAAAGTTTGAAGAAATTGGAGGATTTTTTTAGTCATTTCAACGGTGTTTTATAGACATCGCCCTCCTGTCGTCAGCTATCGAAGCTGGTAACGTTCCCACTGTTTTGGCGCGCGAAACACAAAATTGAAATTAGGGGTGAGAGAAGGGTCATGGCGACATTGTGATAAAAGTACATGGTTATTGGCAATTAATGTTTGGGAGCATCATGTGCCTAATTTTTTTGCTAAGAAATCGCACGATTTATTCATTTACCTGAGTTGTTTGCTGGTAACCAAACGTGATAGGGGTGAAGATTTAACATCTTAGCCAAATAGCTATGCAGCGAGGCACTATACAATGAACGTGAATAGTTAAAAGCGTCGACACTCTTAGAAATGGACGGAACAGCTGCTCAAGTCAAACAAAGAGGTCATTTTAAGATACTTCAAGAGGCAGCGGAGAGTCAGGGTCAAACGGTATGATGTCACCCCAAGAACTATCGCAATTCAATATTTCATCTTGTCAACACGCTTACAGGATTCCACTGGCATTTCTTGGTCGGTGGAAATGTCTTCGGTTCATGTTTAATCCGCTTTCGCACTGTTTACAAAAATCGTGCTGTAGTAGTTTAGTTTTACGTGTCTCCAGTAGTAACCGTTGATCAGACAATCTTAGATTTAAAATTGGTTGCCACCACAACGACGTGTTGTCAACAGACAACTTAATAAGGAATTTATATAAGGTCCGGTTTGAAGACGTGAGAGGGGGCACTTGCAGATGTTTCGATACTTTTTCACATCGCTCAAGTTGGTGATAATGAAGCTAGTCAGACAAGTAAAATACCATTGCTATGTCATTCATGCATGCTAACGTCTCCAAACTGCTTTCTGGGCCATTTCACCTGATCAAAGCGCACACACAGAGTGAGTAGTTGCGTTGCTTTGCTAGCTGAAACTTCATCACCTTGTAGCCGTGCTTTGTAATAAGTACGGACACTGTCTTGTACACCTTTACACTGAATGCAAGGATGAAATCCAATGGAAGGGAGAGCTGATCAACGTTCTTAGCTGGAATGCGATACATGTTCATTTACACTCCACTTGGCCCCCACACACCTGTAAGCTGGGAAAATTAGTAGGGCTTATCAAGTCGTTCCCCCCTTTTTTTCTACCTATCAGTCGATCAAACAGGTGGGCTTTACACGATACAGGAATGTGTGTATTCAAGTTTGTCAAGGTAGACGAATAGTCGCACGTAGTTCAGGTCAGATAAAAAAAAAACGATTTTAGGCACATTAAACAAAACAGACGACACCTGACGTTAAGATTTCGTTTCTTACAGGAACACCACGCAATCTGATCGCCAGATTAGCAACACAACGTTATGCTTCCGTGGGGGAGAATTGGGTGGAGGACATCTTCAATGTTGGTAACATGGAATTCGCCTACTCGTTTCGTATCGTCTGTGACGACCACTATTATGGTCCTGGATGCAACCTTTTCTGCAAGGGAAGGGATGATAATTTAGGACATTATTCTTGTGATGACTATGGAAACAAAGTGTGCTTGGAAGGATGGAGTCGGGACTTAGATGACGATTACTGTTCTATACGTAAGTAGTCAATTTTTTCATTACCCCCCCCCCCCGCAACCAACCAACCAATCATCAACGTTCATGATTCGCGCTATTTTAGATACAGAAAGAGTTGAGTCGGTTTGACATTTCTGAAAGACATATAGTGTTCGAGGATTTGGCGCGAATTAAGAATAGCCGCAGGCGGTTGGGGTCAGGGGTCAGGAGGGCTGTCAAGCAATTAGAATGTGAGGTGCTCAGATATGCAGTTCCACCAGTATACAGTACTAAACACTATACTGAAAACAGCCATTTATTTTCTGTTTTCAATTTCTTGGACGTAAATTACATGGATTAAATTTTAGAAACCAAGCCCCTTAAAAAGTCATGACCGATGATAGCGGTTAACAACGACTTTACGGCGTAGCAACGGTAGTTATACTAGAATAAATAAGAACGACTTAGCGAGCATCAAAGCAAGTTGATAAAGGTATTTGATGGCGGTCAACATCTGTTGCTCTCGTCTGCCAATCACATTACAGTACATGTATTTGCATTACGGCAACGACACCGTGTCCTCTCGGATTATGTCCTCTGTGCTATTGTTTGCATATGCACATATTTCTGATTTTTAAAAATTCAACCCATGACCTAGTTATATACATATATTAAGGAAAAAAAATAGCTAAATATCAAAGAGTAGTTCGTCGTTATTGAAGTGTCAACGCCACGGTTTGCAAATTGAATAACTTAGCCGCTCTTATCGACTTGTCGTATTTTGTCAGCGTAGGTCTGTTTGACGTTAATGGGATATTTAGTAGATTGTCGCCACGACAAACAGTCGTTCCAGTTGTATGCATTCCCCATAAATGTACAGGGTAATTTTGGATAATTCCCCCTGGGGCAGGGGGAAACTTGGCCTGTCAGCGACTTGTCACGCTCGAGTACCACTCGCGTTAAACTGTTTTGTAGAATCTATACTTCATTGGAGAGCAGCACGCCATTTGTTACCACCAGATCGTTCTTTTTATAAAAAAAAACAGCATAAATTCTAATTATGGTGGAATGAATTTTACATGTGAATAGGTGTCAAGGATCTTTTTAGAAGTGCCTGCTTATTTATTAACCGCGAATGCATACAAACAGCTTTCTGTCAATGGTTGAAAAGTTGGAGTTAGCCACGCTTTATTTTTGTTCTCTTGTCTCCCATACTCAGCCTAAAACTGGGACATGTGTGCAAAAGTGTGAATGGGGGAAAGAGAAGGACGCGCGCGTGGCAAATTAGAATAACAAGTGAAGGAAAAAAGTCCAAAAACGCCTCGAGTCCCGCGGATTAAATTCACGCCGTCCTTGAAATTTGGAATAATCTCATGTGTACTTTAAATATCCACAACGTGTAGGGGTATGTTGCTAATATGGTGCCGTAGGTTTTTACTTGCCCGGATTTTTAATGATTTGCCTTTCGTTGGATATTTCCATGCCAAGCTTTCCCCCAACTCAGCATACTTCTATTTTTATAGTGCGGTCAGTGCAAACTGAAATTAAATACCGAATGTAGGATTTTATTTGCAAAACCTGCAATCTGCAATGATTAAATTCACATGCATTGAAATGGACATAAAGACTTGATGCAGCTATAGGGACGCGATGTCTTGTTTTTCTTTTGAAGCAGTTGTAGTCCGTGTCAAATGTAGGCCTTGGGCCTTGACAAATGGGCTCAACGCGTTGTTACTGGAGATGATAAAATATACTAGAGTATTTAGGACAGCTATTAAGTTTGATGAAATGTCGTCAGGTGTTAGATTGGAGTAGAAGCCCTATGTACTCTGAGTTGGCGGGTTATCTTTTCCACCGTCTATTATTATTTGCACGTAGATAAGGGCGACAGGTGAGTCGCGTGCCTTGTTCTATAGGCCACTCCCCCTTCGCTGAAGGATGTTTGTTTGGGACTTACCAAAAAATACCCACTGCTGTTAGCATACTTTGGAAAACACTCTGTCAATGTTTAAGATCGAGATTATTGACCGGTTTGTGGTGACCTTTTTGTATATGTACTATTAGCCGAGGTCTGTGCGTCGTCTTAGGCTGTCACTTAAAACCGTGTGGCGCGTGTCGTATGTTTGCCGAGATAAGATCGCCAAGGAGATTTGACTGAAAAAAATATCGACGTCATGTTATTCCATACAAGTTTTACGAATCCTCTTCTGGAATAGACAAGAAGCTATATATGTCAGTCACTATCTTGGCGCGTGCCAAGATGTATCTCTGCGTATCTGAGTAGCGTAAATCGAATGCAGGTCGCGTGGGTCTTTTTGTACAAGGCAGCTGCCTGAATATATTAGCATCGCAAATAAGGTGCGTTCGTTTTTGTTGACCCAGTATCGAGACAGCTGTCGCACACTAGATACTAAAATCACCGCGTAATTGTCGCAGCTGCCAATAGCATTCTACGACACCATATTATTCCGTATAGGATAGCATAGAAAGGATTTCTAACACCTTGCTATCGATGTTATTTTTATTAAAAAAGGAAGACTACAAAAAAGGGGTCGGATCAACACGTGTCTTCGGCCCTGACAACGAAGCTTTGAACGAGACATGTACACACATTCCTATACACTCTTCTCTACCCCCTCAATAATACCTGCATTAGAAGAGGTCTATTTTTACACCACGCGATAACGTGAATGAGTGGCCTTGGCCCCCATGTTATAAATCGCTGAAGACGTGATGAACCGCTGATAGCACAAGGACCATATGAAACTAAAAGGGGGAGTTCATCATCCCCGTTACAAAAACAGAGAGAGAGATAGAGACTCGGTGGACAACTTTTTATTTTCCATGGTGTATTTAACATATCAGGCAAATATTATGTAAAAAGTATTATGTAAAAAATGAAATAAAATATATTGATTTTTAAACATATTTTTCCTTATTATTTTTTAGCGAATTGTAGACCTGGTTGTCATGCAGAGAACGGACATTGTACAGTTCCCGGAGAGTGTGTGTAAGTAGACTACTATCAATATCTAGTGGTTATTTGTTTCACCTCCGTGACACGTAACTGAGTCTCTTTAACCCCCTCGGCATAATATGACATTCTCGATTTCCACGATGTCACATGTATTCCTGAAATATTTCCAATGATGTCGTGCATGGTTTTAAGAGTAGCGGAAATAGTATAATTTTTATGAACGATAACAGCATAACCGAAATTATCCACGCTTTGACATTCTGCTGCATCATGTCCCTTTGTGTGTGTGTGTGTGTGTGTGTGTGTGTGTGTGTGTGTGTGTGTGTGTGTGTGTGTGTGTGTGTGTGTGGCGAGATCAAAAAGAGGGACACAGTCGTGTCCGTTTCCAGTGATATTTTTAATCGGTGTGTTTGTGTTGGCCGTATTATAGATGCCAGAACAGTAAAATTATAACGTTTAGGAAATGTGACCTTTCACTCTCAGAACAAGATTCACACTTTGCCTGTCAACAGTTTAAAAAAAAACAATTAATGCATTGCAGTGCCGAAAAGCAAACACACTATACTAGTAAAAGTATCAGTATATCATCTCGGGAGTAGAAACTAAAGAGAACTATTAAACCGCCTTTTTTATCTTAAGCGTGCCGCCGTAGCACTTAAAATGGCATTCCTGACATTTCTTGGTGGCTTTCATGATATACTAGTCGTGGTCAACTTCAACTAACCATCCATAACACGATTCTCAAAAACCACCATAACAAAACTCGGTCACCGAAAGAAATTTGAGATTTTTTTACACTCATGGTTGTTTCATTTCGTTATTTCCTACCACAGTTGCCGTCTTGGATGGCAAGGAGATCTCTGCGACGAATGTGTGAAATTCCAAGGTTGCAAAAATGGGTTTTGCAGGAATCCTTACGATTGTATCTGCCAGGAAGGATGGGGAGGACAGTTTTGCCATCTAGGTAAGGAGCCGCAATGTATTATGGGTATCTATTGTGGTTTTTCCAGACACGTGATCAGAATGGTCTCTAACACACTTTTGTTCATTGACTGGATGTATCTTGCTGTCATAAACTGGTTTATAGGAAACAAGCATAAAAATTATCACGACAACCTCTAAACACGGATGCCATAGACTGGGCAGGTGCAAAACACTGTCGTCATGGCAACGGTAAATGCTTTCTTGTTGAACCTTCGTATCAGGGTAATGCATCACAGAGTAAAACATGAAATGGGGGAATCTTTCAACTAATCAAATCTTATTTCCTTGCTTTTCAGATTTGATTTTCTGCACGCGCCACGAACCATGTAGAAATGGCGGAACATGTTACAACAACCGCCCTGGGTTCTATACGTGTACTTGCCCGGCAGGTTTCACTGGCAAGGATTGTGAGATTGAGATAAACGACTGTAACGCCAACGTCTGCCTCAACGGTGGAACTTGTCAGGTATGTAGTCTTGTTAGTTTCGGTCGTTGATCAACGGGGCCAGCAATACAAACACTGCGACACTAAACATCAATTATTACTGAGATAAATGACTTCTGACCCTCGCATAATAATCAATAAAATGTTTTCGAAATGAATATCATTGATTTTGTTTTTACTTTTCCATTAATGGAGACAGTTAAATTGGTATGATAATTAAGAGCATGGAAAATATCATTTTTATCTCAAGGGTGTCTTTCTCTTTCTGATGGAAGATCCTATCTAACGAGGTACTTTTGGATAAACGTCACTTTAAGCCTTAAAGCGGTTTGCAAAACATCAGTATGTATGCCTTGCTCCGGATATTAAAAGTTGATGAGAAGTAAGACACACCATCAAGACATAGTAGTTGATGTTAAGTAGCAATTTTTTTATTCGACAGTCGTACTGACGATGTTCTGTTATATCTTTCCATAGGATTCGATTAATGCCTTTGAGTGCCTATGTACACCTGAGTACACGGGAACCAACTGCGAAATACGAGTTGAAACCTGTCAAGATGAGCCGTGCCTGAACGGAGGTGCGTGTATCGGAGAAGGCGTCGATCTCATGTGCCTTTGCAGTGATGGATACACGGGCGCCAGGTGCGATTCGGTTACGGAAATTAACCATTGCTCGTCATCGCCATGTGAGAATGGTAAGTGTTTCCATCATATTTCTGAGCACGCACTTACATTATGCTTAGCTGTGTCACGCATCAAGACCTCTGTCTGCTAGCTATGTTTGAATTTCAAAGCACAATTCAAATATTACTGTTTACAAACAAACGGTGTGTGAGGGGACCCTGGAAAAAATATCATTTTAGTTTAATCTGTGATAGCTGCTAAGGTGTTCGTGAGGATAACTTATGGTATCCCATAGCAACGGAGTTGGGTGCATCATCTTTGGTGTAATGCATAATCTGATGACCAAATACTGATATCTATGGTGAACATGTGTCTAACCTTTCAAAATTCGTACAATTTTACAGGTGCCACTTGTGTTGACGAAGATGACGGATTTTCTTGCGAATGCCTTCCTGGATATTATGGTCAAACTTGTGCAAACCACGTGGAATACTGTGACCCAAACCCCTGCCAAAATGGAGCAACGTGTGACAGTGGAGCAGAACGTTTCTATTGCCAGTGCGTTCCGGGATACACTGGTACTTACTGTGAGAAGGACTTTGACGAATGTGAGTTCTTTCCTTGTTCCAACGGTGGTACCTGTTCGGATCTTTTGAACGACTACGAGTGTGAATGTCCAGCTGGATTCGCCGGGAAGGATTGCTCAGTTCCTTTGGATCTATGTGCCAGTGAACCCTGTCAGAATGGTGGTACCTGTGGCAATTATGTAAACGGTTATGAATGCACCTGCCCCGAAGGATACGTTGGAGTCAACTGTGAGAAATTGACTTCTGAGGAAATGACAACTATCGAGGTAACATCAATGGATGATGCTACCGATGAAAACGAAGAACCAGACATTGTGCAGTCTACCGTTACATCGACAACACCTGGATACACCATCTATAGCACACCCGTGGCAACAACCTCGGAGGATGTTAGTTCTACCGAACACCGTACCATCTCAACAACAGAGGATGTAGCCCCAGTGGTTGGATCCGGCAAGGGAGGAATTCCACTGTCCACGATCCATCTGATCGCCATCATTGGGGGTGTCGCCGTAATTGTGCCTGCGATTATTCTTGCCATCATTTGTGTTGTGTACAAGAGAAGGAGAAAGAGCAGGGACGGTGATACCGAGTATTCGAAGCAAGACAACAAAATGAACAATCGCAGATGCGAGAATGACTTGAAAGCCTTACGGGGCAAGGAGGTCGATTTACCACCTTCCTCCATTAGCATTAAAGTGTGCAATGAGGAGTGCGACTCCCTGAAAAAGACGAACAGAGAGCACTTCAGTAAATTGAAAGAATTTGAAAACGACTTTAAAGCTGAGAAAGCACTGCAACAAAATGCACAGCTTATCAGCCACGAACTTTCATCAAAACGCAATCGAGAGATTGCAAAATATGTTAATAGTGACAGTGATAGTAGCTGCAGCAGTAGCGGCAACAAAAAAGACTGTAAAAGCTCCAAAAGGAAAGACTTTGAGCAATCTTCTTTTATAGACTATGAAAAAGGGGTCGAATACAGCGACCCCAAAGACTCTGTACATTCTAAAGTACCAAACACAATTACGCAATCAACGAGCACAGATAGGACGTCACAACAACAACAGTGGTGAGTTGAAATTTTATTCGAGAATAATCTATACATATTTATTGATGCTATATTTAGGATTGCTGTACTCGACAGTGGCTGTTCACGCCACTTTTTCCAACCAGTCGCCATATTGCTTCAGGAGTATTATATCTGAAAGAGAACCCCGAAAATAAATGTTTA
This sequence comes from Glandiceps talaboti, assembly GCF_964340395.1. Taxonomy (NCBI): domain Eukaryota; kingdom Metazoa; phylum Hemichordata; class Enteropneusta; family Spengelidae; genus Glandiceps; species Glandiceps talaboti. The sequence goes on along the minus strand of NC_135550.1, from coordinate 14,888,800 downwards.
GCAACATTTTGACGAATTGCTATGAAACTATGAATTTCTGTACTGACAAATTTCGAACCGTTCTCAGAAGTACCAAAAATAGACTCCTATCAAGCTAGAATTTTTGTTTTGTTTACTTGTATGAATTGTGTTTTATAAAGCAATTACTTTACCACATAGCTTGGTGCCTTGTGAGCTTATCAATAACGGCTATAATTTCTGATCCGACAAGAGAGATCATCAGAAATTAAAATATTGCGTATTTTGTGTACATAATCCGGTGTGACATAGTTGAATCCATGACAAGGTCATTTTAAATCTGCTATGTGGTTGAATAAATGTTGTGCCAGCATATATTTACACGTCCCCTCTTTTTTTGGATTGATTTCACAGTGATACATCAGAAGTGTACAGAACGTGGAAGGAGGAAACAGAAGACTTCAGCGGCAATACAATATATATATTGGAAGAGAATCTCTCCCCAAGAGCGACAGAGGTGAGGTTTCTCACATTGTGTTTCACTTGGAGATAACAAAAACAAATAAAAGAGAGGGAAATAAAAGTTTTTAAAAGCAATGCATTCAAATGGAACAGGTGTTTGTGAATATGGTTTTATTGTAAGAGGAAATAACGATAAGCCACAATACAATCGGATTTTGACTGAAAAGAACTTTTTTTTTTCATCAAATGGAGACTAGGAAGTGTCATTAAAAAATATAAATTTGCATATTATATTGAAATGGCGTTTTAAGCGTATCGATGATACGAGTTAAAGGTCGGAATGGATATGCTAAGGTAGTTTTAGAAGACGGGAAGGGGATTGATATGGGGTGGGGGAGTAACGATTACTGATGACGTCACGGCTGTGAGAGAGTTGTATTAGCTACACTTATTGTAATCTCTTTACCTTAAAAGAGATGGGCCGGTCGTCACCACCATCGATTTTTTTATGGAACAGTATGACACAGATCTTTCGAACTTATTTGAACGAGGTCATCAAAGTAACACATAACGGTCGGAACTTGATTGAGATGCGATGCTCTGTGGACAGTGAAGTCGGATACACTGACCGGTTGTCTGCCTCACTAAATTTTGACCCAATTATTCACGTCGTTTATTTAAAAAAAATCAAAATATTCAGGCAGTACAAAACCGATTGTCGTTCACCAACATCCCAATTTATATTGAAAACAGACAATATAACAAATTTCAAAGAAACCATTTTTGATGATAAATTGTTGCCTCCGGCCGTTATTTGTCATAGTTATGCATATTTGATTTGCCCGTAATTGTTGTCAGTACAATCATGGTAACAGGACATGTTAAAATGATGGTCACACCAGTATTAATGCACAAATCACCATAAACCAAAATATACTCACGGTTTTTTCTCTCTCTCTTTTTCTCTCGACTTGCAGGTTTAAAGCAGAACAGAATTTATAAGTTGCTATGCAGTTGAACAGTCTTGACCTGGTCGTATATGAAGCTGCCCGGATAAACGCCATGCCAAGACAGATTGGCAGTGTATAGTGCCTTTTTTCGTATACAAACTATTTATGCTCTTTTCTACGACATTCCATGAAAAAAGAGAAGATTTTATTATTTAAGAGTTTGTCATTTTTGGACGTCAGCTGGCTTTTAAAGCCGTTACTACCATATTTGCTTTAGATTGAGGAGAAGACATAGGACCAACTTAACTAAACCTGCCATTTGTAGAAACAATTATTAGCATCATTCATACATTTTTCTATGAAAAAAAATACACAAAAAACAATTTGGTAAAACACAACGAGACAGCAATAAGTAATCGAAAGAGTACAAATTAATTAAGATATTTTATATATTTTTATGAGTTTAAATTTAAAAAAATGGTTGCTTTAATACAGAAATGAACAATTACATTAAAAAATTGTGACAACAAATGAACAATTACATAAAAAAAAATTGTGACAACAAATTTCCCTGATTCTACCCGGGCCTACGTACGTAGATTTGGAAGCCTTCTATAGCATGAAAAACATGCCACACTAATGGGCAGAAAAGAATCCTTGTTACAGTCATCTATCAATCACGTGCCTGTCACGTGTGCATGGAATATTGTCATTTATTACCACTACTGTTATCAGAACAGAGCTTTAGTGATAACGCACGCAGTGTTACATGGACTACTAGTCAAATGGTTGACTCTACTTTTTTTTAGTGAGTGGAGAAACTTAACTTTGTACATAATGTGTATATTTGGAGGAAAAAAGTCGTACAATGTTTCTGTATATAGAACTATATAATAACATTATTGCGATCCCACACGGGATTGTACTATGCCAGCTCTTCGTCACGTTCACAATAAATCGTCAAAAGTTGACTATTTTTTCAATAATAATTAACTTTGTTGTGGTTTCGTATTTTTTACTCGATGAAGGTCACTCTGCCCTTTTACTTAGATCTCGTCACAGCAATGAAAGTCCTGTCCGTCCTGTCCTGTTCATATATTATCTTGAAACCCCACCCCTACTCCATTTCATCTTTCATTCTGTAAAATTAAAATTTCAGAACGCTACATACCAAAATATTACGAATAGCCCTGATAGCAATATACATCCACATGATTGATCAGATGAAGGTCACATGATAAATGTTTTATTCGCCCCTTTTTATGCGCTCAATTACATTATCAAAATAACTACATGATTGTATATGCTATGGTCAGAGTTCACATTCACGTATCACCATGATGCCTAAAAACTATATACTAACTGTAGTCAATATCAATTTGTCCTTGAACTAGAAATTATACCAACACGAAGCATTGTCGGAGTGGCGTTGTAAAGGAATACAAACCTCAGAAAGCCTTACCCCCCGAACAAACTCTCAATAAGTACTAAAGAACCACCCCCCCCCCTCTCAAACTTGGAGACAATTTTAAGGCGATACGCAAACCACTAGGAGCAATAGCAGGGTATTGAGATGTCTGTCGCAGGTTTGCATGGAGACCCCTGTAATGAACGACAACGAGTGATTCATTTCATGAGTGGTGCGGTATGGTATGGTGTAAAGTAAACTTGATGGATATGAAAATGTACATGTTGACGTATGTAATTCATCATACCCTTATTTCACGTGTTCGCCTCTAGGCATCGAATGAATACCCGGTGTACATGTGATGGAAACCGAGTGAGATACATTTTTACAGAGGCTGTATGTGAGAGAGCGAGAGATCTAGAGTGAGTGTAACGTAAGCTTTAATAAAGGTCCCTGGGATAATCAAAACCAAGCAAGGGGAAGAAATCGATTTCCAGTTGATGATCACGGAAGTAGTGTAACTCTTTGCCCAACCCCTTTTTCTTTCAAGTCTCTGTTAAGTCGAAATTAATTGTAAACCCCGATGAGTTATTTCATAGCAAAAGGAACGCTTACAGGGAAACAATTGGCCCTTTTCATCGACCAAGAAAAGAGTAAATAGAACATGTATAGAATCCTACAGGAGGACCAGAAACGTTCATTACTAAAGCAAACGAATATTGTGTAACTGCGACCAATATCAACACAAAATTTAATATGAGCGTTTATTGCAATTTTATTTGGTTTGACAAACGCAACTTTGCCATGGCTTCCTCTCGCGACATGGTTGAGTAAATAACAACTGGATAGTTATGTAGCAACGATGCGATAAACTTATTTTTCTGTACGTACATGTTCCTTTATTTTGAACTACTCAACCATGACTGAATAAATCGTAGTACCTTTTTTTAATTTTTTTTTTATAGAATTAGCCAAACATGTCCGATAAATACAGGTCTATTTCAACACGCATCTTTACCTCTGAGTATACGGAGATATAGTACGTCTCCCTTGTCTGGTGGGGTGGGGTGGGGGTGGGGGTGGGGATGGGGTAGGCAACATAGAGCATACTCTCATTTTCTCGATATTAAAACCGCCATGAAAATCACACATGACTGGCAAATTTGCTATCCACTTCTCGTATAGCTTAAAATGTATCTCATATCAAGTGTTGAGAATATAAATCGGGGATGTCACGTGATCATTCGAGTGGAGCGTTTAAGAGATTTGAGTCATCGAGATCATACGATCAGAGAATGGAGAAAAGGTGGAGGGGTGGGGGCATTGCCATGTCACGTGGTCTCGACGTAAAAGCTGTATATATTAAGTTATGTGCCTCTTTGAAAGACTCCTGACAGAATCCGATTTGTTCTGTTTCATCATGCGGAAAGTAGGTAACTGTGTCATAAGATTTATTGTAGGTTTAAACCGTTTTGCATTCGCAAATTGAAAAAAAAAAAAAAAAACCAGGACGAATTCATTGGATGATATTTATATTGTTTCGAAATGTGGGTGATGTCACCCTGTCAGGCTCGCATAATCGAGTCTGCTAAAGTGGAATTGCACGCACGCACGTAAGTATACGTAAATTTTAAAGGAAACAGAAAATTTAAGAATCTGACAGAAGACCCACTGAAGATCTTACATTAAACATAACAACGAAAGCTTTTAGTGCAGTTATTATGTATTCATATGCAAACGTTTTATTCCGTCCCCATGACAACAGGGGAAGTAGAAAACGGCAAGTTGGAAGAGGGAGAAATTTTCTTTATTTTCATACCGAAATATACGTCATGTAACCGACTGCTTTGTGTTGAACGTTTCAATGTCTAAAAACGGTTACCCTGAATCGACGCACCAGATCTCAGAAATAAATGACTTCGCTTTCATGTTCCACCCTTTCTGCTGCAGTTATGATATATGCTAATAGTACTCGTGTACACGATGAAAGATTCGGTCTTATGTGAAACTCTAGACACTACAAATTCTATCCACGGCAGCATGAAAAACACGTGGAGATATTTTCTATTAAGGAGAAATTCCCCGAGAGCTTAAGTCAATGTGTTCGCATGATGCACTCAGAATAAGGAATCAAGCATGTTAATGATCAAACTTACAATTACGCACACAATCGAATGAAACAAAAACCTTTGGGAGTTAAGCAGAACATGAATGAAATGAAATATTTGGCATCAGTTCAAGTTTCCATCCACGTTCGACGTTTTGACGAAGCTAACATCATAGTGTGCAGCGTGTATTGTTTTCATCATTGCTGATACAGAATTATGTCAGAATTACATTATGTTTTATATCAAGATGAATATAACTGAGTTCAATAACCGGGTATAGGGAGGTTTGTCTCGAAGTATTATGGTGGATAATTTCTGCATGTAGATACATCACCGTACATGGGAGATATTTCCCGCTCACTGATGAACTCGACAGACAGTGATATAGTACAAATTCATCTTAATCACAGCCAGGCAGTTTAATATCTTTAAACTGTAATTTGAATATCACATCCGATCGACCAAAAACAGTAAGAACGATCAAGTTACTTTGGTGAATGAATGTAATATTCTAAACAAACTGAGTAGATATTCAACTGTCTGGCAAATTTAATACATATGGTCTTTATGACTGTCGTATGTATGTATGTATGTATGTATGTATGTATGTATGTATGTATGTATGTATGTATGTATGTATGTATGTATGTATGTATGTATGTATGTATGTATGTATGTATGTATGTATGTATGTATGTATGTATGTATGTATGTATGTATGTATGTATGTATGTATGTATGTATGTATGTATGTATACATGTATGTATGTATACATGTATGTATACATGTATACACACACACCTGATATCAATGAAGGTTGCATATATATTTAATAGTCTGACGCGGTAATCTGGGCTGACGTGCACTGACAACCACTAGCTAATCGACTAATTCCTTTCCAATTGCACCAAAACACGAAATCGTACTCGAACTACTGGCCTCGTACGTGTAGACGATTAGTATGGGCACATGCTGCGCAATGAGCAAGTAAGCCACCATATCAGTCATTGTATAACATGGTTGAATGTACGGGTATACAAGAAGATACAAAAAATTCTATTTATTTATATGACGTATTGTGTCAATATGCTAATTATGCTCCTAAGAATTCAATGCAAAGATATGTTGACCTTGGACAGCATAAATACAATATCTCAAGGTCACCATACGCTCATTGGGTGAATTGTCAATGTGATAGATGGGTCAATATATGTCTAAAATTTAGAAGTGTTTACTTTCCTGTAAGGTGCACTAGTAATTGATTAGAAGATTAGGTATACATAGTACATTTAGTTCCAATTACTATAACTATACAATATACTATATTACTATAAATATGTATGTATGTATGTATGTATGTATGTATGTATGTATGTATGTATGTATGTATGTATGTATGTATGTATGTATGTATGTATGTATGTATGTATGTATGTGTGTGTGTATGTATATATGTATGTATGTACATGTATGTATGTATGTATGTATGTATGTATGTATGTATGTATGTATGTATGTATGTATGTATGTATGTATGTATGTATGTATGTATGTATGTATGTATGTATGAGAGAGATTATCGTATTCTGTATTTATACCTCTTTCTCATATTATTTCAATGAATTCATGACCTATGTCTACAGTCAAAATCATCATACATTTCTTGGAAAGAAACCTGACTCATGTCACTTGGATGAATTAAGTGGGAATTCTTAGCTGAAAACCTTTCATTCATATATATTACGTGCTAAAAAAATTGTAGCACACCTGAACAAAGACAGGAAAGAGGGAATTGTTGAATTGTTGGCCTTTGGTTATTATATAATTCGTATGTGATATATTCACAGCAAGGAATGCCTAAGGGCCAATAATTTGGGTTACGCAATGAGTTTTCACATTTCCTCCTTTTCACTCCCCAGTGACGATTAGTGACTCCAAGAGCACCGGTTACCATGACAATTTGATTACATCCTTGTTTCGCAACATTTGATGTTTGTTAAAAGACAACCGACGTGGGAATTTATCTAGCTGTCCTCTATGTTTCCATGGTTATTGCGCAGTAATGCCATTTATTTCAACAGATAAACAGTGTGAATCGTCATTTGTCTTCCTTTCCGGATAAATGATATATGAAATTTTTAAAACAATTTGACTCCGAAGGTTTGGGAAACCTATCTTGCACACAGAGGCGAGGATTCCCTGTATCGTTACCATGGTAGCAATAATAACATCACCAACATTGAATGATAGATATTGGATCGATTATGAATAATATGCTCAACGGCTTAGAAGTAAGTGACACTGGTAGGTGTAATAATGAAACGGAAACTTTTTTTTTCATATATTTGTCACACAAATTGTTCCAAAATGAAAAATGGAATTGTTAAATTTCAATATTATGTAGCTATTTTGTGTGTATTAATATACGTGTAATTATTCAGTCATTGCAAGACTGGTTCCGATCTAATAGTAATACAAATCAATTTCTCCTTGCCCTGCAGTAACCAGGGGTACCCGTGTTGCCAATAATACACTTGTAAACATGTACGTTTTCACAAACAGCTCAGTTTGTCAATCTCTTTGGCACCTTCTGTCTTTCAAAATGGTCGGTAGACAAATGCCGGCAATAGGCTGATTTACAATCACGTGACGCGTCGAGTAACAGTTCATTGCCCTACACAGTAATATCATCTGTAGTTAAATTTAGTGCTTGTACTTGGTTGATTTGTAATCACGTGGTTAGTAAAAGTTCATAACCATACGCAGTGACGTCACTGGTAGACAAAGAATCGTGGGTAATTGGCTGATATTCAGTCACGTGATGGTTAATACTTCTATCAGAGGCATACTAGAGGATGTGATTTAATATCACAATGGCTAGACCCGACATGTTTCCGTCTTAGCTCTTTTAGGCAAGTAACATTTAATCTTGTCACGTCTGACAACTGAATGGGTCTAGACAGTTTACACAGGCAGAGTGAGAGCAAGGATAAATGAATGGGGTATAAGTGACAATTCGGATAACTCTTGTAAATGAATTGCTTGTCTAAAACATTACAAGCAACAGAGTATGACGGCCTACTTTAGGTCCACAATGAGGGCAACAAAACTCCCTTCTTCTGTTATTTTGATATCTATTATACCAAAACTATTTTGATATATATGATAACAAAGCAAAATTAACCCCTTTCACTTCATATCTTATTAAGACTTTATTCCACGTTTATTCCACGTTTCTTGGTATGTTTGCATATGTCTTATTTGACTTGTTACAGAACCCATACATCTGTGATATGATTTCGCCTTGATGTTCAGAACTGTACCGTTACCCAGATATTCGACTGAATTCACCTTCACTTGAAGTACTAGCATATGGTAAATTGGTCTGCTGTCATAGGCTCTGTCGTAGTCTCTTCTCTCAAGAGTTTATGAAGTATATTGTACATTGTATACTGTCAGGATTTTTGATGAATTATTCAAATGCCACAGTGTCTAGGGGTAAGATACTAGATGAAATTAGGTGAAATGATCAAAATATTGATAAATAAAACACACAAAACGTCATACTGGCATATGTCCCCCCCCCTCCATACCCCTTGCACTTACCCTCATATATCTCATCTTCTCTCTATTTGAGTATTTTCCTCCTCCTCTTTTCCTCTCCCACTCTCTCCTCCATCCCCTTCCTCTCTTTGTCTGTCTTTCTGTCTGTCTGTCTGTCTGTCTGTCTGTCTGTCTGTCTGTCTGTCTGTCTGTCTGTCTGTCTGTCTGTCTGTCTGTCTGTATGTATGTATGTATGTGTGTATGTATGTATGTATGTATGTATGTATGTAAGTATGTATGTATGTATGTATGTATGTATGTATGTATGTATGTATGTATGTATGTAAGTATGTCTGCCTGTCTGTCTGTCTGTCTGTCTGTATGTCTGTATGTCTCTCTCTCTCTCTCTCTCTCTCTCTCTCTCTCTCTCTCTCTCTCTCTCTCTCTCTCTCTCTCTCTCTCTCTCTCTCTCTCTCTCTCTCTCTCTCTCTCTCTCTCTCTAATATCAGAAAATCATCTCCAATGTAGTATTTGTACGATATTGGCATGATTGCAGAATGATGCACTTCGACCTCTAGGTCATTGAACATTCAACCATTTGCTAAACCGTGTGGAAGAATAGATAGGTCAGTATATTTGTGTACATGAATGCTAGGACACATTACGCCGATCAGACGACGCTACTACGAGACAAATGTCTGACATTAGTGACAAGAAATTGGAAAATGAGCACAATTAATATACAACCCATCAGCAACATTACACTATGTCGTATTAAATATCCATTTTAAAGAATGTGACCCATAAATTCCCATAGTCCCTTGTTCAATTTTCAGGACCCCTACCCCAAAACAAATCTTAGACTAGTATATTTTCGCTTCTTTGAAAGGAAAACTCGCAGGTGCAAGCAAGCTGGACTGTTTCGCTAATTAGCATTCGCCAACTCTTCTAGAAACAATTAAAACTGATATAGTTATATTATCGTAAGTATGCTGATCATATATGAATAAAATGATTCATGAGCTAGACCGCCATCACCACGCGTCACATGCGATTTTCTCGTCAAGCTTAGGATCCAGGGACTTCTTGTCTTACGCTAAATGCATTCCAGTTTTACGCAGAATGTCCCTTGGGAGTCTTCAGAGAAAAAAAAACAAGCTGTATGAGACTTATTAGAAGGCAAGTCACGTCTGTTTTGGCGGGAAACGTGTTAATCTCGCCTCTCATTCATATTTAATCACCAAACCGAACAAAATGCTGTCGGCCTACCGAGAGTAAGGCACATTGATATATTGAACTGTGCTACTATCACCCTGTAACATTTCCGTAGATATCAGATATCAGAAATTTTGATATTTTAAAAAAAAAAATACGTTGAACGGGTAGTAAACCTCATTCTGACGCTCTGTTTTGACAACTGCTCGTATCGCGAACGGATGTTTTTTTCTACACTGAGGAACGTTCGGACGTAATCGTATTTGTTCGTGGATTCTCCGATGACGTGTGTTCGGACTCCTTTGCATCATCCTAAACTGTCGGGTCGCCACGCATGGTTGCATCAGCCAAAAGCGACGAATTACACATTCATACGCATCGTTATCATAAATAACCACAAACCGTGACCTGACCAATCAGCAGAAAGAAGCATGTCACCTACTATGTTGCGATTGGTGAAAATGATTGTGACGTCATAATTAAATGTTGGAACTCAAAACGGCGCGACTTCCGCACACATTATCATTACTACTACACAGTATTCTATGCTCTTTCGATTTTCGATGTTTATCGCCGAAAATGTTGCTCGAGAATAATTTGACACAGTCAGATATGTTTTTAGAAACAAGTTTATGGATTTTCGGGTACGGATCTCTAACGTGGAACCCAAATTTTATTTATACGTCTCGTGCAGACGGGCACATTGATGGGCTAGTTCGCCGGTTTTGGCAAGGAAATGTAACTCATCGTGGAGTACCGGGTGCGGTAAGTCTGAACTTTTCGCTGTTCAAGTAGTATTTTGAAAATATCCGAATAGAGGCTGACAAGTTTAATTTCAATGCCCCTTGTCTTATTTCTCTCTCTCTCTTTTTCTTGTATCATTTACAGCCAGGTCGAGTGGCCACATTGGTAAAGTCGAATAAGGTATGTGTTGTTATTCATCTCTCTGATTCATGTGTTGCATCATCTAAAACTCAGTCCACCAAATCACGAATCTCTCTATTTTTTCGGCGATTTTTATCATTTTCTTTGGTTTTGTAGTCTTGTCACCTTTCGCCTCACCGCGTCTCGGTCTATGATTCCTCTTATTTTACCGGATGGGGACATAGAAGCCGAAATACTGTTTACGAACACCGGTTTGTTTTGATCGTGAAAGGAAGCAAATTAACATATTCATAGGGGAAGCGTGAGTGGGTTGCTTTGTATTTGTTGTGACGTCACATACAGTCGTGAATGACGACAGTTTGTGATTTCTGAAGTTTGTACACATATGTTTTTATCGTTTTATACAAAAAAATAACCTTAATGGTCAAAATTGTTGATTTCCGGATTTCCACGTGTCGACTTTTCACCGCGGAAATGCCCGAAGTGAAAATATAGTTGTCAAAGAAAGCCGATTGTAAATTTACAACATTCGGCCCTCAGTGAAACAGAAAAGGGGTTTCATATTTAAATTTTAGTCAAGGTTGCATGTTGAAGAAAGTCAATTCTTCAAGGTCTTAGCTGTTTTTGTTGTTTTGCATTTGTATTACATCACGAAGCTTGTTTTGTAATGGCGTACTATTACTAATAATGACATTTTGCATTGTTGACGTTATTAGGGAAAGACGTGGGGAACAGCGTATGAAGTTCGTGGCGAGAAAGAAATTATTGGCGCACTGAAGCATCTTAACGTACGTGAGTGTCGTCTTGGTGGTTACGAATCCCGTTTCATCAAGTTTCATCCGACGGACGGTACGGAGCCGTTCCTCACGCTTGTCTTTACAGCTACTCCTCACAACGCTTTGTATATGGGACCCGCTGCCATGGCAACAATGGCTGGCGAGATTGCGTCAGCGAAAGGACATAGCGGCTTGAACTGTGAATACGTTTTCAAGTTAGCCGAGTACATGAGAACAACGTTTCCAGAGGTGGCCGATCACCACCTATTTGAGCTAGAATCGTTAGTGAGACATTTTGTGAAAGCAGACGACTGTACGAACTGTAACAAACTACAGACGGCTGTGAACGAGGATGAATTTATGAACTGTCATCACTGCCAAGGTCACATTCAAGAAAGAAATTTACAAGTTTTACATAGAGAGGTCTACTCGCCAGCTCATCACGTGATCGTTAATCTTTAAGTCCTGAAATAACAAATTATTTCTTGGACTATTCGAAAAAAAAGTGAAGTTATAAATGTATTTACATGACGATTCAAGACATCATAGCCTGATATTGAGTATGAATTTTTGTTTCATTATTTCATCTTGAGAAATGAAGTCTTCCGAGATATACCGCAATTTTTTTTCAAGATTTCATATATTTCCTATATGAGTGAGAAACGTGGTTGCGAACCCAATTATTAATTAAAGTGGATATTATATTTTATACACCTTGCCAAAGTATGTCTATATACACCAAGTATTACTAGTATTTGAGAGAAAGAGAGAGAGAGGGATAGGGAGAGAGAGAGAGAGAGAGAGAGAGAGAGAGAGAGAGAGAGAGAGAGAGAGAGAGAGAGAGAGTGTGTGTGTGTGTGTGTGTGTGTGTGTGTTTGTTTGAGTGAGTGAGTGAGTGAGTATGTATAGCAGTGGGTCATCAATTTCTATAAAATACATTAAAAACTGAAATGTATCATAATTTTCTTCATTACCTCTGAGTATTACGTAATCTATTAGCGTTTGATTATTAGAAAGCTATATATATATTCATAGATACATATGTTGACTTTTTTCCTACCTCAATAGCTGTTTTCACCATGTTCAATTAATGCTATTGATTTTTTGGGCCCAAGCTAAGTAATTAAGCAGTGCCATAACTAAATTTACAACCGGCAAAATCTAACTTAATCCATAGTTTCTCAATAGTAATTGAGTTAGGATGTAAATTTATCGTAATTGGCTAATTCTAAATACAAATCCTGTGAACAATAAGTCAATAAGAATTCCGATTCTACATAACAGTTTTCGATTTTTTTCCCTTCTGATTTTTTAAAAGCCGTATAATGGCATGTTATGTTTCTATTTCCCATCTGACTTGTAATATTCCATTGTTTGTTTATTCTGTGATGATGCTACGATCTACCCATCTCACGAGACTCGGTCTTATTGATTGATTTTTGTTCCCGCGAATGATTCGCTCGCTTGTAGTCAAATGTTTAGTGTAGTTCCCTGTACTCGGAAACGCAAATTTGAGTCTGAACTTGTCTGGTTTTAAGCATGAATAAATTAAGTGGCGGATGGTGTATTTACCAGACCGAGTGCTTGTACTAAAATGGAATGATAGAATGCTTATAGTTATAGAAAATTGTCACATATAATAGGGGATGGGCAATTCAGGTTTTAATAATTCCAAACTCGCACTGTAGCACTGGCAGGTATACTTTAGAACAGTACAGCACACTTCCCTATTTACACTAATACGTACTTGTTCATACTGACGTTGAAACCGGCTATATATCACACACATCTATGCACGGGTCTACATATGACTTATATGTTTGACAGTGAGACACAAACCTTATCGCACACTTCTCGTTTTCAGTAAACTTTTTCGACTATAATTAAGGAAGGATTTTGAAGGTTATAAACCCATTTATTTTTGGCCGCTATGGCTACCAAGGAATTTTCGGGGAGGAATTGAAGTAAGACCCCAGAAAGGTACCCTGTCCCTGTGCTGTGACATGTGTGGAGATGCCGCGCCGGCCGGCCCGTCATGGCATTGTGTACACTCAACTTCACACAATATTGAATACAACTTCCTAGTTGCTTGAACAATCTGATATTTGAATGAGAAATTTCTGGCCTTGTCCATATGTTCATTTACGAGATTTGGTTGGTGTAGTTGTGGGGGGGGGGGGGGGGTTAGGGTTGTGAACACGTACACTTTTTAGTTCAAAGGTTAGACGCAGAGGACCATGCCGAAACCCAGAACACGTACACGTGATCGGGCAGCGACGGAAAGTTTAAGATCCATACATCATTACATGTAGCCCCGGGCCCCCAGGCAAAACTTTGTTGCCCGTGAAAACAACGCATTCTGTCACGGTCCAGATTTCTTGTCAATTTTGGTATCCTCCTGCTATGGCGTTACCTTGGCAACAGTATTTCAAGCTTGAGATCGCTTTAATTTCACGTTTCAAGATGTACTGTTTCTTGTAAAACAAAGTAAGTATTAACTAATATTAAAATACTATGCACGGAAATACATGATTTGATGCACACTCCATATCCCGCATTCAATATCGATCTGGCGAAATTTACGTGTTTAATAAATGATGCGTCACCCCACTCTTTAATCAGCGAAATCCAATTAAAACACCTGATTTACATATTTCATTGGCACTGTATCGTAAAACAACTAGGCAGCTTAAATAATTAAACGAAATATAAAAACGTGAAATAGAATGAACACATTACAACTATTGTCAATGAATGGTCAATGTTACTGATTCACAAGGAAAAATGAATGATTAATTGAATGAACAATGAATTTCAAACACGTTGATGGTCAGTGAGACGAGTATGTGTGTGTGTATGTCTGTGTGTGTGTGTGTGTGTGTATGTGTGTGTATCAAATCAAATCGAATCAAATCAAATCAGATCAATGCTCTGTTCAGTAGCATTGAGCAGAATTTATAATACAAAATAATGTAGATCCATTTATAACTTCAATGTAAATGAATCTGTAATTAGGAAATAAACAAATCTATAAATAAGTAAGTAAGTAAGTAAGTAAACATTAGCGACTGAAGCAGGCAAAATAAACAGTCCCTGAATGTTAAATTGAACCCGCAATTCATATTTTTTTTAAAAAAGACGCTTAGTATAGTTCGAGTCTATCTACCATACAATATTACCACATCGATAAATTTACAATATTAGATACAGTATAGTAGATTACAGTGGCAAAGTGTAATTTTTTTTCTGTCTCCTGCATGCCACTGGACCAAACAGATTACAATTTCAATCATGAGACTCTCATCCAATCTCTTTTAGGATATATTAAATTACAAAGTGTAATTTCGATTTCCAGACTTCCAAAGTTTGAGTTTGGAATAAACAAAATTAAAGAAGCATTCTAAACTAGGAAAAATATTTAGTGATTTTCCGGCGTCATTTTCCGTTTTTTGAGTGACACAAGCTGTATGATCTAGTTCGTGGATGCGTTGCTCTTTCTTCATTTTTTCCATAAAACAGTATACAAACAAAATATTGCCGTATCGTGTTACTATGGATACACGTCTTTGATGGCCTTCTGGCGTTGCTAGCACACAATGGTGATGGTATAAATAGGGGTTTCCTTGAGACATTAGTATATGTATTCTAACGTATCAAGTCAACGAATCGTTTGTACATTACACTGGATTATCATGTTTGAATTCTACCAATAACAGGTGGTGATGGTGGTATAATTACATTTGGTATATTTCAGTAAATAGAACACTACTGGTACCTTTGATATGCAGATACCCCAATAAATAAATAAATGAATTAATACATAAATACATAGATAAATAAATAAATAAATAAATAAATAAGTAAATAAATAAATAAATACATACATACATACATACATACATACATACATACATACATACATACATACATACATACATACATACATACATACATACATACATACATACATACATACATACATACATACATACATACATACATACATAAAAGAATGAATCAATAAATGAATGAATAAATAAATAAATAAATGAATGAATGGATGAATGAATGAATAAACAAATATGAATAAATAAATAAATAAATAAAATTATTTTTTAAATAAAAAAAACCAACATGCATAAACCCACTTTAAAATGTGTCAGCTCCTTTCATAAGATACCATCTGAAACTTGTTGAAATTTAGAGGTGAGTTTAACCTGAGGCGGGAGATCTTTTCTACAAATACTAACTAGTTGCACCAATCTCTATAACTCGGCATTGCGATATACTTTTTTACGGACAGTTGTTGTACTATTTTCTCGCTCAATTTGCTTCCTTATGTGCTTTGCGTGGCTGCATATGGTGCGAAACGTTTATTGCTTCATCCTTTGTGAAACTTCTATAATAGCTTTTATACATTTGCAACTTTTTTTTCCAAAAGTCTCACAGTGAAAGCATTTGAATAATGAAGGTTTTTGTAACTTTCTATTTATACGTAAAGAACATACGACCATGTATTTAAGTATATGGGTCACCCCCCCCCCCCCCGGTGTAGGTGTGAATTATTTTATATTTGGCAGGGAAAGTCGCACACAAGTGTTTTTCTTTGATCCATATGTGTACCTCTAAAAGCTCTTCTCTTCATTATGGAACATTGCGTCATCAGTAAATGTGACGTCACAATATGCTAATGAACCAGCGTAGTTCGTTAACGTTGGGACTCTGAAAACGTATGTTGTTGGTTCAACTGTTGCCTCAAATATCATGTTGAATATAGCACAGCATGATTCCATAGTATCAATTAACTCAGGACGTACGTTACCCGCTCACATTTTTAAAACCTCATGTTTAATACATCTACTACTCCATCAAAAAAAGGACTTACTTCGAGGACTTCGATGTTGACGTAAGCTTAAATCACTGGATCAATTAATATTTACTTTGATAGAGTCTGAAATATACGAAATGTACATTTTAAAGGTGGATTCGAAATTTAAATGTATTCGTTCTATAAATATCGAACACAACAGCTGATGGAGATACAAATATCGACTGTTTCTGTTGAATGTTGATTGATACGTTTTTTTAATGTTTTGCACGCACGCGAGTCGGTAAACTAAAACAACAACCAGTAGTCGAATAAAATACATATAGAACATTGCCACGAGTGAAGATGTGAAAAGTGATGCCATGACTTGTGCGCAACATTGTGGTGTTTTAAATTATATTTACAAAGTATCCGTATATCCTGGACTAAAAATAGCATTATTAATTAATTATTGCATTGTTAGCAAAATTTCGTTGCTCAAACCATAACTTTAGCTATTAAGACTGGAAGACATGTCGGCAAAGCTATCTCTTACACAGAAAATGTATTTTGTTGTTGTTGAAAAGATGAAGGTCTAAATGCTCTTGAAGATGAACTGCATGTTTTTGTTATTTTGTCCCTTATACCAGTCTCTTAGAAAGGAACTAATACCCAACTTATTTTATACAGTACCCACCACGAGAAAAAGCAATAACCTTACTTTCGACTATACACTTTTTCGTTTGTCTATTTTTGTATCCAACTTTTGTACTCAGAGAGAAGACGCTATTATCTTTGTAATTTCTATTTTATTTGTCATTGTGTTCCAAAAGCTACAGTATTATTTATCCACTTTTTTAGGTCGAATGATGTGCGGTGGCCCTATTCTAGTATGAAATGAAAAAAAAATATAACAATGTTTTTAAGACTGTGTTTTTCTATGAATAGTTTTGGTTTTAATGAAACAAACCTATGATAATTTGGGAATGATGGTAGAAATTAGGGGAAAATACAGTTATAAGGTTTTTTCTTTTTAGAGACAACGACAATACTAATTAAAAGTAGATAAACTCAGTGAAGACGACCTTTGTTTTAATAGTGACCCTGACTTCATTTCATAACAATTTTTGACGGTAAGTGTTTATTTGTAACACAGCTGTTGTTAAAAATTGTCAATAATTCAAGTTGAAGTGGGTGATGACATTTCACCATAGGGTGTTAATGGGCCAAACATTATGCAGTGAGACAGTGTGAGACTCGGCCACATTCCTCTCTGCGGACAGCTTTTGTAGAACCATCGCCAGATCAGAAGGTGTCTTGGCAAAACGTTATCGACGCCCATCATAATAACATATGCAAATAAGGATCAATAGCAATTAATGCACCCAATTTGCAAGTTCACAGTATCGGCTGATGTAACAGCCTGAAAATTTAGCAAATAAAAACAAAATAAAGTAAACTGCGAAAGAATTGTCAATTTTTTCCCGTAACCGTCGTCATACAGGATTATAAGTTGTACCCCCCCCCCCACCCTCCTTTAAAAAACATAAATTGTGAGAATAAACGAATTAATAAGTTGACTCATTTGATGGTAGGCGGTGCCAGAATCTAATATTGATTTATCGACCGTCGGTAAAATGCGAAAACAGTTAGTTATTCTAAGTTATGTACCGACCCGTGAAAATGGAATACAATTATGCCTATATACTTGCCAAAGTCGACGGTTATGGTTTATTTGTTTTAGTGTGAATATTGTTTTCATGTTGAAAATATGATTTCGGGACAAAATTGTGTACTTTCAATGCTATCAGGTTGTCATGAGAACTGAGCATAAAAAGGCGCACCATAGCTGTAGTACATATTTGTAATAAACGATGTACTTATGGAGCAACTATTTTCGGATTTTATTTTCGGAAGGAATTTTTTTTTTTAGAATTGAGAGCGAAACAAAGATAGCGTGTCCCACATGGCAGACACAGTTATCAAACTGGCGACACGTTAAGCACTGACGCCAACAGTATTCTCTCAACTATCTAAAGGGTTTTTAGAGTAGTCAATAGAAAGTGAAAAAGGCAACATAGTTAGCTAAATATGTGTAAATAGCACTATCAATTAATAAACGCTGTGAAAAGGGTACTCTCCAACCTATACGGGCTTGAGTCAGTTAGCAGTATTCATTACGTCATAATAATCCGCTCATTTGAGATCCGGGGAAAAACAATGGAACGTTGGTCAAGCTGACATTGACCGCTAGAACATGATACGGGACTTTTGTTTTTGTTGTATAACGTCCTACAGACGCGACTGTCTCTCCTCCTATAGTTAGTTTTTAGTGTGCAATCTCTAAGTTTGCTGTTATAAAGTTTTTTGACTGATAACGCTCAACTTATTGCAGCGCTCATATAGCTGATTTGTCTGTATGTAATGAAACTATATTATGATAATTCTGTAAGACTAAGGATTTGAACTTTGAATTGTATTACTACCCAGGATGTTTTAATCTAAATTGGGGTTTTCGTTGAATCTCAGAATTTGTGATGATTACAAACTAAGCAAGTGATGACTATAGACTCCGAGCACTTCAGAGTCTAGTTATCTCCGTAATATTATAATAAGTCACTTGTATTAAATAAAAACAGTCTGGGAGTTATTTGATATTGGTCACAACTTTTTGTTTCAATTTGCGGATTTGACAACAAAATTCATAGCAACATCTCCCATTTCTGTATAAATGTTGACGATTTTCGCATAAATGTCGACGATTTTCACATAAATGTTGACTATTTTCACTAAAACGTAAATATGTTACACACGCAAAATAACACAATGTGGCAATTTTCATATTACGCGTGGAAGGTTAAGATGTGTGTTTACCTTGGACAACAGCAGGGGGCGTATTGTCCCATGTAAAAATATTATTCATTTTAAAACGTCCATAAAACTTCCCTCGTCCAAATGTACTAGAGTCATATTATAATGAGTCTGCAATTTAACATTAGTTTCTCTCGTAAAAGTGAAAGAATTTTCCATAAAGCCGTATGTCATATAGGGCCATAAATCATAGTAAACCATATCATGGCAGAGTGTCATAAATTCAGTGTCGTCCCTCGATTCGTTATAGAGGGCGTCATTTTGCTATGTAATTTATTATTATTATCATCATCATCATCATCATCATCATCATCATCATCATCATCATCATCATCATCATCATCATCATTACTGGCATCGTCGTTAATTAGTTCTAAACTGTAGAAGTTTAATCCGGCTTTTGTAACAATAAAAAATAATTAATGTAGCTTAATGTAGCGATAGACTAAATTAGTCTCGCGTCCGAGACATGAATGTAATATGGCGACACTGGAGAGGACACTGACGCTTTTCTATTGTACAAATTGTTTTGGCGCGCACTCCGTCTGACGGATACGTTTTGTGAAAAGGAACAAAAACCTGGCGGTTTGTTGCTTTATATAGGACATTGTACTACATGGACTTCTGTTTTTTCCTATTTTTTTTATTTGCCGGCTGTATAGGAAACGTTTGCATTCGTATTCCTGTTAATAACGATATTGAGTAACACATCGTTTTGCGCTGCGTATGTAGCTGATGTACTAGTGCTCGTGTCACCACCAAGATATGTTCGATACATACATACATACATACATACATACATACATACATACATACATACATACATACATACACACACACACACACATGCATGCATACATACATACATACATACATACATACATACATACATACAGACAGACAGACAGACAGACAGACAGACAGACAGACAGACAGACAGACAGACAGACAGACAGAGACAGATAGAGAGACAGAGACAGACAGAGATTCTATCTATCTATATATATATATATATATCTGTATATCTATCTATCTTTATCTATCTATCTATCTATCTATCTATCTATCTATCTATCTATCTATCTATCTATCTATCTATCTATCTATCCATCTATCTATCTATCTATCTATCTAACTATTGTATGCACTTTGCAGAAACGATAAGACTATAAAAGAAAGACAGGTAGCGAGCTACTAGTAAGATGGAGAGTGACTCTTTAAACACGTCTAACCATAGTAATACAAGATATTTCTGGTATGAATTAAACATTTTAACTCTATAATATCTATTTGCAAGGGTTTAAAAAGATGTTGCTAGTACATTTGTACTATAGGATATCGGTTGACGTAGTTATTACCAGTTTGCAATAAACAGACACACAGTCCGACGAATTACACCATCCCCTTCCCTCTCCGACCCCAGTATTACTCTTCAAACGATAAGGTTCTAGAAACTGGGTCGGGACGTATTCATAACGAGTGTCAATAACCCCTCATCGTTATGAATATAGATAAACACTGTAGATAAATTACTTACATAGACTAGTATGCAAGGCAAACTTATGCAGGTATACATATTTGTATTTCTGATAAATTAATAGTCATGTAAATATGGTGCCTGGCGTAACATTAGTTGGTATCAATCATGACAATAACACTCATATAGTGAATGGTTCCCATAGCGACCAACATGCCAACATGTAATACTCATAGAAACTGAAAGAAATAGAAGAATCTAAAACACTTTAGCATTATTTGTAACCATAAACTGTAGCCCTTCCGTTTACAACGATTTCCTTTTCACAAGCCAGGGTATTACTTTTCTGCTGTGGCGGGTGTTTTACTGATACGGTAAAGCGGTATATGAGAGACGTTTGTTCTATTTGTCTTCTGAATGTTGATTATTTTACTTGTACAAGTCTCGCATTTTTATCATCCTTGGGACAAATTATATATTTTTAAGAGAATTGTTTCCAGATAGTAGTAGGTTTGCGTACTAAAGTAATCTCTCTCTCTATCTCTCTCTCTCTCTCTCTCTCTCTCTCTCTCTCTCTCTCTCTCTCTCTCTCTCTCTCTCTCTCTCTCTCTCTCTCTCTCTCAAGTGTGTGTATGGACAACGGAACTAAAGAAATATTGGGATAATGACACAACATGTTACCTGTAGAGTGTTAGAGGCTTTTACTGAAGCCCTAATTTTGACTATTTTGTGGGGTAATAGCGTATAAAAAGGTATACAGAAGGTTACAGAAGGTATAATATACTAGTAAAACACAATATAGTCTGTATAGGGACACATATGTATCAAACAGCATGATAAACGTGGTTGGGGAAATAATGTCATATGCCATTTTTACCGTATACCATCTCTGAATACTCAGTGTGAAATTGACTATATACCCGATATTTTTCGATATGTTTGTGTAGCCCTAATGATATAGCTATATGAATGGTGATGGAATAAAAGCAACCAACAAAATATTACATTGTAGAGTATAAGGAATCAATTAATATATTAAACTTATGTTAAACTTATTATTATGTGTAACTAAATGTTACACAGTTTTTAAAATACTGGTCATCACAACTTAATGTATACATAATTGTTGAAGGGGGAGTTGTAGCAAGCTACATAGAATATCGTGTTGTCTTTGACGTACTAATGTACGTACGTACGTACGTACATACATACATACATACATACATACATACATACATACATACATACATACATCAGAGCAGACTAGAGCTGTTAATCTTTGCACTACAGCCAACCATAGTAGGGATTCTTGAATAACCATTCTATAACCAATAACAACGAGCGTTCTTCAATACTCAATAGTATATAACCAATCAGAAGTAAGGTTCAGTGACAATTTCAAACACCTACATCCTATCAGAACACCGTAGGAGCAAATATTTCTTATATTTAGCTTCCCTGGATAGACAAACTTTCCTTTTTAGGACGTGCGTCAAGGTCATGGACGTTCTTTATAAAGCGAACTATTTGGTATTAGAACTCTAGACGACGACACCGTGTGTCTGGTGAATGAGAGAGCCTAAGACGGTTGCATCTTCCGTTGAGAAATCGTTGTTACCCTTGTCAACGCTATTAACATCTGTCGCCCTGTGATTTTTCTCAAAGCGAGGACGAACTTTGCAACTCTGATCACCAATCATGCACAGTGACGCCACTACTATCCTAGCACCTGGTCGTATATACCTGTAAGGTAAAAGAGGAAATGAAATCTGACGATCACGTAATCTGGCGAGTTGAGGTAAATTACTTGGAAATGAAAAACGAAACTTATTAGGCTAGGATTGTTATTTAAAGTATCTGCTGAGGAATACAGCATGCCAAGAACGAAATTTAAGTTTCGATATTCTGAGAGTTTGAATAGAACAAAAGTTATTTTTCACAGAAGAATATCAGCTGTACAATTGCAATGACCAAAGGCCGTTAATTGCTGAGTTTATTTGTCCGTTTCTTTTTGTTTGTTTGCCAGAAAAAGCATTGCTTTCCGTGGCATATGATAGTCAAATACACCAACATCATTCTGGTATATAAGCAACTTCCTTGCAACGTTTTCCTGTTCTATTTTTTTTTACTGTCTTGCACTATGTGTATTATCGTGTTCTCGGATGCACTCTTATTCTGTAGCATGCTCAGTGTTAAATTTCAAGAGTTGAACGGTAACAATATTTGGACTACTACTATGATAGCAGGAGTCATCTGATAACACAGCGTACTGCAGGTTACTGTTCACCGGCTCTCTTTGATACACAAGCACACGGAAACCAATAAGAAACTGAACATGTGACACTTTAAGATAGCAAGATTGAATGAATACAGTTTCTTGCTACATTTTGTCTAAATGAAAGGAACTTAACGTGCCACCAATGACATACACCAAATTCAGACATCGAAACACTGTCGTCCGCTTGCCTTCGTCTAGTTTCAGTAGGTTTAACTACATGTAGTTTATTTTATTCAGACTAAAGGTAACCAGAAATTGTACTCTGGCTATCTTGAGGTTTAGAATGTGCAGTTTCCTATCGTTTCTGCATGATTGTATCAAATAGTGAAAGGCTCAAATTTCTCATCTTTGTATGATGACTCGAACTTTTGAAGAACAGACCAACAACGAATTTATAGGAAAAAAGGTTTCTTAAAAGATACGAATAGATTCATGAGCAGTGTCTGATTCAAAGTCGTTTACATATGCATAACTAATATTGCAACCCACTTACAGTCCCTTTTCATGATGATGATGATGATGATGATGATGATGATGATGATGATGATGATGATGATGATGATGATGATGATGATGATGATGATGATGATGATGATGGTGGTGGTGGTGGTGGTGGTGATGATGATGATGATGATAATGATGATGATGATGATGATGATGATGATGATGATAATGATGATGATGATTGTGATGGTGGTGGTGGGGTGGTGGTGGGGGTGGTGGTGGTGGTGGTGGTGGTGGTGGTGGCGGCGGCGGCGGCGACGACGACGACGACGACGACGACGACGACAACAACGGCGATGATGACGATGATGTCAACGCTTTCGAGAGTGACTATAAAGACATCTGTGTTCAAGGATAAAGTGAAATAATTTCTCCTACTAGGGTCTGGCGATGTAGACCACCGTGATGTACTCACTTCAATAACCAGGGAAAGTTTTACCACTCATCCAACTCATCTATATAGATGTACAGTAATAGAATGAACATATATTGCCTTCCATTTCTCTAAACTATCTATGAGACCTGTTTTGTGATGAGAAACGTATGAATGGCTGGTACTAAATCTAAAATTTTCTGTATTTAAAGTTTTAAATCTGGTTCATGATTGTAAAAGTCATACGAACTTACACTCATGGATATGGAGTTATATACCGTATCAGCTTTATGGCAAAACTGACTGTTATAAAAATGGTTGGATGTATTCCAAGATATTGTACCAAATTTCTTGACGATATCCTCAACCTGAACACCTGCACCCGGGACCTGCACACGCCCCCTCCCCACATATGTTATCTGACAGTGTTCTCTTTTATAAAAAAAAACCATAATGATAACATTCAGTTTGTGTTTTCGCATAACAAACATCTATAGAAAGATGCTACCATACATTTCTCCGTTAAGACCATTTGTTGGCTCTGTGCCAGTACTGGATGGACACACCACTTTACTCCGTACATGTATCTCTCAATTCTGAAGACGTTAATGCCCTGACAAGTATGTTAGCTCCGTGTTATGCCTTGGTTCATTTAGTGTGCAAATCATCTGTCTCTGCTTGAGATGGAAATCCATCCGACGACAAACATCTCCGCTATGGCGAGAGAACGTCGGGGTCGTGTCGCGCCCTATCACCCGTCTAATGAAGACAAGTAGACATGAGTGTTCGTTGATCAAAATCAAATAAGAAATCCGCCAAGGGCGTGCAAACTATTGACCATGAAAAGTGTGGTGTATACACTCACAACAGCTGTATGAACTGCGAGACGCACTGCTTTACAGCAGGGGTCCTTTAATATTACAAGTTTATTTTGTTAAAGGTTCGTATGGCTGTTAGAGTAAATTGGGTTCGCGTGCGATAGTAAATCAATATGTAGAAGCATTAAAGACGCTATGAAATATACAGTTGATGCAGTCAAGATCGTCTCTGGTTCGAATTTAGGGTAAATTGATCTCGGAGAATTTACTTAAAACATGCTACGTGATAAATTAAATGCCGCATAGTCATAAAGGCTACTACTTTAATTCCATCGGTGAAAGTGAGTGAGACATACATACATACATACATACATACATACATACATACATACATACATACATACATACATACATACATACATACATACATACATACATACATACATACATACATACATACAGACAGACAGACAGACAGACAGACAGACAGACAGACAGACAGACAGACAGACAGACAGACAGACAGACAGACAGACAGACAGACAGACAAACAAACCGCCAAATAGATTGGAAAAGGGGGATGCTGGGTCTCTCTAATCGTGTACAGTACAGAAAGTGGACTTTTTCATTTTCCAAGAGGAAGCCGTCACTTACAAGAGGAAGCCGTCAACTTGCAAGAGGAAGCCGTCAACTTACAAGAGGAAGCCGTCACTATATGAAAATTGAGACAACATAAAATAACTCATAAATATGTAAAATAAATTACGATGAAGCCCCCATCCAGTTTTCCAGTGAACTCTTCACCTCCACTCTGCATCCTCTTCGTCTGAAATTCTGACATTTGTTCACAATTGAATAAATATTGGTATCCTGCCTCTAGCTCCACGTACTCCAGTCAAATTCAATTTAACCGAAGCTAAATGTTAATACCTTGGTCCACACAAACTATAATACGAGTATTATAAAAGTTGTACAAGTGTGAAATTATCCTATCAACAGAGATATCTGATAAATCAATTGTCGGGAAATAAAATGAGCGGGATTACACTTGTAGCTGAAAGGAATATTCCATCACATATGAATGAAGAATCTCTAGCTCTTTATCCGAATATCAAATGAGATGTTGGCACCGTGCCAAGATCAAATTTTCGCGCTGTTTCTATATCTAGTCATTGCTAGAAGCTACATGTTGGTGACTAGATAGTAGTTGTGTTATGTTGTCAAAACTGAGCTTTAAAATGAATGAATGAAATATTTCGAGTTCATACGAACCTTCAGGTACGACAAATATGGTTGGTATGTAAGAAAGGTGTAATTTGATTGGCTAGGAAACATCACGTGCGATGATTCAATTAGGACGTCCTATGAATCTTTGTAAAGCCAGGAATTGCGGAAAGTTTCGATCACAATAGGGGGTTCGGGACCACGTACAAACAAGTCCACGCTTCACAAATTAACAATTTAAGATTTAATTCGAGTGACATCTAAAGAATGATCAGAATTTTGATATAAACACATTGAAAACATTCGTATGAACCTGTTTTGATCTTCAACAACATGCAATGAGTGACAGCCATCTATCTACTACAATAATAATGAAAGTCAAAGTAAGTCCGAATTTACTCAGGCGGACTTAAGGACAACACGTCGATGTCAATGCAAACACCACGTATTTCGAATTCAATTGTTTTTCTCAATGAATGGATATACGTAGCCAGACAGGAATTCTTCTCATCTTTTACGTGTCTGAGAGTTACTGACGAAAGTTGCGTCAAATCTGGTCGGACTCGAGGAATTTCGACTGAAGCTGAGTAATTAAATCCCATGATATTTTAATCGTCATGATTACGTTGCAGAATTAATACGATGTGCAAGGACCGTGTTAACCCATCTGGCTTTAATAACAACAGGTCTACAAACCAAGATGGGCCGTTTGCTTTAATTTGGTTCTGTTTTTTTAAATATATCTTGAAATACGCGGATCGATAAAATAACGATCAGACATTCACATGTCATTAATGGTTTGCCCAACGTCGTTTTATTCACTCGGTTACGCCTGAACACATACAAAAGGAACTGTCTGTCGGCGCTCTACATTTGTCATACTAGCACACGTTGCAAGAAACGCCGCCATAGTTGTCAATACGAGATATGAAATGGGTATCGGTTTTCGCCAATCTTTCAAAAGGTGTTTCCTGTATACATGTAGGTGTTACGGGAAATGGACGCTGAGAATCGTCTTCGAATGAAAACAGAAAAAAACAACTATTTATTCAACAAATATATAGATGTAATGTTTGAGGTAATATTTTTATATTAACTGCTGTCCTCAGGGCAGAGATCGCTGGAACACAAATGGTATGAATTGTCATCGAAAGTAAAAAAAAAAGTGACAAAAATAATATCCTCGGCAGATATCTAGATTTCGAGGACAAGTTATTTATCGTCCTCAATGTTCACCGTTGTCGTCAGGGCCCCGAGGGTTGAGATCGCAGCCTAATGACCGGACGACACTATATATATAACCTATGTATCCCCTTAGGAAGTGTATATACCGTTTTCAACTTTATGGCCTTTTTTTGTTTAAATGAACAAATGATTAACTCTTGTTTTTTTTAAGGATACGAGTGAATGAACAAAGGAATGAAAACGTGACGTGATAAAAAAAAAAGTTACCATGAAACAATGCCCGGAGCTGCGAATAGTACGGACGTAGTAAATCAACGTGGTTTGAACAATTGAAAGGAAACCAGACAGAAACACATCATTCCGGTTAAACCTTTGTATAAACATGACAGCAATACGATATCGTACAGCGACGACGACGACTACTCTGTCCCCCGTGGGAAATGAGAGTACCTTGCGAATGAATACTGCTAATGAAATGACTGCCCCGGATGTACACTTACTATACTATGAAGACAAGATTAATGACTCCTTATCTACAGGCTGAAATACGATCAGCCTTTACAGGTCAGAAAACTGAAAGTAAAATTATAAATGGATTCTGAACTTTTTTTCCCACGGATGTCGTTATCTCTATCCAGGTAACCTAGGTAACCTAGGTTTCAAAATGTTCCCATGTTATTTATACGTAAGTTTCAACAATACTGCCATTGTGTTGTTAGTATTGCTTCTTAGTATTTGTTCGTTGAATTTCTCTTACGTGTTGAAAGTGCAAAAAGAAAAGAAAAGTGAATTTCAGTATTTACGCAATGATTATTTGAGAGAGAGAGAGAGAGAGGCAGACAGACAGACAGACAGACAGACAGACAGACAGACAGACAGACAGACAGACAGACAGACAGACAGACAGAAGTG
The DNA here is from genome assembly GCF_964340395.1 of Glandiceps talaboti. Lineage (NCBI taxonomy): Eukaryota > Metazoa > Hemichordata > Enteropneusta > Spengelidae > Glandiceps > Glandiceps talaboti. Next base: position 14,861,045 of record NC_135550.1, on the reverse strand, counting down.
TGTGGGGGTGCGCGGGCGTACGCGCATAAAAGAATACTAAATCCAAGAGACACATGTACATATATTATATAGATAGAGTGGGAGGGAGGGAGGGAGAGAAATGGAGACAGAACTAAAAACTAAAAAAAAAAATTAAATTAAAAAAATGGCAGACTCAGATGTACGCAGCTATTAATTGATGATAAAAGTATTAACGAGATCTCGTCAACACGTGCGTCCTGTCGAAGGAAAAAAGCGATTATTACTTGCTTCCACAATTCACAGAGGTTAACGTTTTTCCTGGAATTCATCAGCGTGTAAGTGGATTTTTATATCCTCTTTATTACCATCTGCATAAAGCAAGACCATGACGTCATCAATATAAATGTATAACACTATATAGATATCACCTTGACGGCCATGATCATGACCTTCGTGATTGAATCGGTGGTATTTATCATTGACGCTTTTTTTATTAAGTTTGCATACCATCGAAATTACCTCAAAATATTCTACTAATCCCGCTATCGGGGATACTGCTACACGGTGCAATTAGGTTGTGTTGACTGACCACGTACTTTGTTTTTCGATATTACCCGAAAAGTGATTATAATTTCTCCGTTTCTCATCAATCATTGCATGTATTTCTTTTTACTCTGTATCAAGTACACCAGTGAATAAATAAATCAACGGGGAGAAGGTTTAATTTACAATTGATGAAGGCTCTGGGTGAATGCACGGTGGTAGAGAAGAAAATTATTGGAGACAAGGAATGAGATGTGTGTGTGTGTGTGTGTGTGTGTGTGTGTGTATGTATGTATGTATGTATGTATGTATGTATGTATGTATGTATGTATGTATGTATGTATGTATGTATGTATGTATGTACATGTATGTATGTGTGTATGTATGTATGTGTGTATGTATGTATGTATGTATGTATGTATGTATGTATGTATGTATGTGTGTATGTATGTATGTATGTATATATGTGTGTATGTATGTATGTGTGTATGTATGTATGTATGTATGTATGTATGTATGTATGTATGTATGTATGTATGAATGTATGTATGTGTGTATGTATGTATGTATGTATGTATGTATGTATGTATGTATGTATGTATGTATGTATGTATGTATGTATGTATGTATGTATGTATGTATGTATGTATAGATGTATGTATGTGTGTGTATGTATGTATGTATGTATGTGTGTGTATGTATGTATGTATGTATGTATATGTGTATGTATGTATGTATGTATGTATGTATGTATGTATGTATGTATGTGCGTGTGTGTGTGTGTGTGTGTGTGTGTGTGTGTGTGTGTGTGTGTGTGTGTGTTGGGACTTTTCAGAACGGCAGATACTTATTGCAACTGAACATATTTTTTGAAAATATTTTGTTAGGTACAATAGCTTACTCATAATGTTGTACACCCTGAACAGTATTGAATAACCTATGGGTGAACGTATTTGTTGTAGCTGCATACATAATAACTCAATTCAAATTGATTTTTCGGTCCGCACCCAAAAATAAGTGCCCTCATCAACGACGACCACGATTTGTACCTGTCATTGCAGTACTAATGGCTACGATCGACCACCGATAGACATTTACAATGTCTCATCATTGGTATTTTAACGTTCTTCAGTGAATAGAATGTGGTTTCATTATCGAAAATCGATACTACAGTTACAAAATAGTGCCGTTTACAACATGTAACATGGTGACTTATTCAAAACCGAGCCTTTTTTATAAGTACCTGACTAATTTTTTAGTGAGTATTATATTTTGTTACTTGATGAAAAAAGAATATCCCAGTTGCAGCTTTAACTGAATGTTTGACTTTGTATTTAGACTATTTAACTTGAGATGGAGTCACATCATCGAACATGCGTGGCGCTGCAACACCACATGAACTGTACAGCAGACCGTATGATAATATACTGAAAACCATCTCACCTGAAACAGGGTACTAACATTGCAATACCTCATCGTCAAAAATCTTTAAACATTGCTACATTTCATTGGCCAGTTTGCCAAAAATCCAACTAAACAGTGCTACATTTTCAGTAGTGCATCGTACCATTATCTTAGCAGATTGTATACTGTAAATGATTTGGCGTTCATCATGTTATGGCTGCAGTGCAGTAATGATACTTTACGCTGTACAACACAAAATGTAGCAATATCAGGAAAGAGTTTTGTTTAGGTAGACGTTATAATGCAACAATGTCAGTAAAAAGTTTTGTCCAGCTAGACGATGAAATAATTTAAGTGAAACAATGTTACTAACTTAAGATTTTTAGTCAACGCAGACGATGAAATGTAAAAGAACTTGAGTATAAAATCTTTTCAAGCGAGAGCATGAAATGTAACAACCTTGGTTTGGTTTTTGTCGAACTAGACGACACCCCGTTTCAGGGGACATGGTTTTTATTAAAGTATGAAACTAGAGTGACTCCATCATAGAACTATTTCAAATTCCAAGTGGTTTTTCCACCACATTATTTCACTCCTCGGGTTATTAACGATATTAAATGACTATTGTGACCCGTTTTCCTCGATAAATTAGTCAATTTTAATATCTCTAAATTAAATTTTATAAGCGAGCCCCTGAGAATAAGGGGTCAGCATTACGCTGCGCCTGAAAGATTCTAATGAATGTCATACCGTGTGAGTACGTGCCCATACTATTCACTTGGTTTTCATCATAATCTAATACTTGTATTAAGGAAGCTAGACCTTGAAGTAAAAGTTGGAAAACTTGGTGTTACTTTGCATATGGAAACGTATATAATCATTTTTATTCATCCAAAAACATTATCGATAATCATCGATAATCACTGATAATATCGATTAGATACTTTATCTAGGAAACGTTGTGTTCTTAAACATCCATTTGTATGTTTTGGATTTTGCTCATATAGATAAATTGTTCAATTATATACTTTTAACAATCTTTTTTTTTTTCAGTTGAGAGAAAAGTATACAATAGAATGAGACTTCATTCCAAGGTAATTTTGAGAGTGATAAAGTAAGAAAGATGTAAACCAAATGTAAACTAAATGTCTTCCTCAATCTTTAGATTGTTGTTCCTGTGTGTCATGTTTACACGTACACTGAGATGCAAAATTCTGAGCTACCATGCACGGTATCCCTTCATGGGTAAATTATTCATGCAAATGTCTCATTTAAGTTGAAAAATATAGCAACACGTTTCATTATCGTCGATGATTACATCAAACTATATGAAATTCGACACTTGCATTCTTGAGATACAGTAGTCTAATTATTGATAGTGAAGCTTGCATTGGGAAGGTTATGTTTTTGTTTGTTTGTTTGTTTGTTTGTTTGTTTGTTTGTTTGTTTGTTTGTTTGTCTGTCTGTCTGTCTGTCTGTCTGTCTGTCTGTCTGTCTGTCTGTCGGTGTATGTATGTCTCTGTGGACACGATATCTAAGAAACTACTCCACCAATTTTAATTAATCTTGCGGCACATCTTAAATATCGTGTCCACAGACAGACAGACAGACAGACAGACAGACAGACAGACAGACAGACAGACAGACAGACAGACAGACAGACAGACAGACAGACAGACAGACAGACAGAAGAGTAATATAACCTCCCCTTACGGAAGGTCAAAATAAATGGGTAAAAGCCAAAGTTGATGAGCGAACATTGCATCATCAATTCATTTTCAGCCAAACGTATGATATGAATAGAAATCTTGCCTCCAATTTTAGACAAAGGTCATCTTTATTTTGAATTGCAATTGTATGCCCAATCGTGTTGGTCAATTACTGCGGAAACTTTAATATAGTTTCAAAATGAAAGTTCAATCACATTTTTTTGCAGCAAAATGGTATTTCCATAGTTTTCGTTTGTGTCGACGGAACTGTCGCGGTGAAGATGGTAAGAATGTACCCAACTAGCTGGCGTCACATTCAAATTTCATATTTTCAAAAGTTTATGTTGCAGTCTACCACAAGGTTAAACCTGTCAAATGTTTTATTAGAGGAGTTTGCTTTCATGTTTATGAGTCCTCGGGGAACCTCAACAAGATTGAGGTCTAACATAATAAAGTTATGGCAATCAAACTTGGGCTAGAATTGGCCATGAACTAACCACATCCAGGAATAGTTGCATTGTCTGATAAAATTCCAAGGGTATGTCTGACAGTAGAAATGAAAATCAGCTCGCAAATTTTGTAGCTTTTCCGTCGTCATTTTATATTATATAGTCGTTGTCACGAATATACACGCAGGAAACGTTTTTTTTGTGTGTGTGTGAAAATGTAAAGGCAATTAGTGACCGACTAACTTTAAATTGCCGTGGTTGTTCCATTTGGAGACTAAAAGCAATAATATAGAATCGATGAAAATGTGAGCATAGGCACAAAGCCATAAAATTGCATGTATGTTTACTATATTTGAACAAACAGAAATATAAGAAGGTACGGTATTGACTTTTGTAGATGTTCATTCCCAGGGTCCTATAATATTTAATATCCAGGGTACCACAAAGAGGTCGTATTTCATTGAAGCTGATGGCCGTCTGGAGAAAGAAAATGGAATCTGATAAAAGTACACAAAATATGTCTTGACAAATAGTAGGTTAGTGGGCTCGGAAGCGGGCGCTTTTTGGTATTTTCGGGGGGGGGGGGTAACCGAGGGGGGGGGGGTGCCGGATTCCTTGCACATGTAGCAAATAGGCAAACGTTGTTTTGTTGTTTTTACAAGCTTTAATACGCTTCATAAATGATTACCAAGTTGTTATAAATGACTACAGTATATGAACACAGACTAGACGATTCTGTCCCTGGGCCAGTAATTTCGCAGTAACTATACTCGTATTTCCATTACAGGACTCTTCGACGCTACCCGATGTTTTCTGTCTCAGTGGATTTGAATGAAAAGTGAACAGACATCTCGCGACTCTCGGGGGCAGGCGCCACCCCTGATTCGAATGGCTCCATCCGTAATTTGGACGTGTTATTTTGACAATGTGAATTTTTACAGCTTCCATGCGACTACTGTTTTGTGTAAAGTGATAATGAAATGGGGTATTGCCATAGCAACACGTATTGAATGGAGCATATTAACAGTCAAGGAAGAGACATAATAACAATTTATGAGTTTAATTATTCTGGAAGAAAAGCTTTTTTTTATAACGAATTAGGAATGTGAAACAGATGACGTCATGATTCAACGATATACAATGCATATGGCATTTCCCCCTATCGTCAGTGAGTCTAAGCTTTTAGGGGAAGGAGGGGGTTTAATTTTTCTGTTGAAATGACGGGAAATGAAAATACTTTTATACATATACCAACTTTGTTTGAGACTCTCATTATTCTTAGATATAATCATAAAATTACTTTGTATTCGTGGATTAAAGTTTACTCACTATTCTCAGAACAACCGCAAAAAACCGTTTTTATGTTTTCAAAATCTAGTCCATAAGAAATAAAACGTACAGTTACTGCACTACACGGGGTTCGAAGGTTGTACAGTTTTGCAAATATGTTTGATATAATACAGACGGTATGGAAATTCACACTTGTCACAACATATAAACGTAGATTGATAAAAGAATAAAATTCTTTGCCATTGCCCCCGCTGACGACCCTCTTAGTTCGGAATAGTTGGTCACTGTAGTTACAGCGAAGACACAGCAACATTCCAGGATAGGCATTGGGGTCATGACCTCTGGATAGTGGGTGATGACCCTTGACTCATCCAGGTATTCAAATATCCAAAGAGTTTTAAACTGGGACAACTGTGTACGCCAATAACATGTTTTTCATTCATCCACGTATACAGGACGATGACGTTACAATGACGTAATAGTATGACTGTCGCCGACACAAGCTGTTCCCGGTTCGTAGTCCGATAAAATGATTTAACACCCCATACCATAATTTTAATATTAATTTTATAAAAGTTTTCATCGAGGGCTTGCGACAGCTCCCCCGTAGCGCGTAACCAAGCACGGGTTTATTCATTTCGTATTTTCCGTTTGCTTTTCAAGTTGTGAGTAAACGCCAATAAGGCGATCTTTCAATTAATAATCCATACGGGACAAACTAATAAACGTTGTCTATCAATTGTTGTCTTAATTAATCCTCGTGAGCACGTTGTCGTCTGGCGTTCCCAGGTAATTTTGAAGATATGGGTGGTTAGAGATGCGACTAATAACATCTGAGGCAGGTTGACTGCTGTCACGTACAGCACGATAGTTGCTGGCATCTGTATCTCTCGAGAAGTCCCTGTTTTCAATATAATGTTCGTTATTATTAAGATGTAATTGAACTCTTTCTTACGTCAGTTTCATAAATGTCATGTTTTCATTGCACCTTTGACACAGAGTGGAGTAGAAAGTAGACGGGTTAAACATTTTTTTGTCGAGATGTACGTAAAACACACAGCATTCAAATACAGGACGTAAGTTTAGAACAGCCCTGCAATATAAATCTAAAATATATGAGTCTGTTTACATCGCGATCTGTGAGACAACGAGACAGCGAACCGAAATCACAGATCTCGATGTAAACAGACTCAAAATACATCGACCTGTACTGTACACAACTAAACTAACACACACACACACACACACACACACACACACACACACACACACACACACACACATACATACATACATACATACATACATACATACATACACACATACACACAGAGACAGATAGACAGACAGACAGACAGACAGACAGACAGACAGACAGACAGACAGACAGACAGACAGACAGACAGACAGACAGACAGACAGACAGACAGACAGACAGACAGACATCACTCATAACGACATCGAGTTAATATCATTACCAGACGTAACATATTGTATATATCGTGATGCCGTCAACACGAGGTAATGATTTGAACAGGTCATTGGTAGCTTGATAACAGGAAATGATATCAACATTAGTTTCAGTTATGTTCATTCCATTAATACCTATCATACCAACAATCAGATCAAAGTAAAATACACATCAACTCAACACACGCTATTTTCCCTCAACTATGTACACTGCCCTGTGTTAAATAGCATAGCTACTCTCTACCTAGAGTCGGTCGTAAACAGCTATCTCATTTTTGTGTATGTGCAATATCGCGCTTGTTGGTCAACCGTCAGTTTATTTGTTGCTTCGCAAGATTGTTTAGTTGTTGTGATGATGATGATGATGATGATGATGATGATGATGATGATGATGATGATGATAATGATGATGATGATGATGATGGTGATGGTGATGATGATGATGATGATGATGATGATGGTGGTGATAGTAGTGATGATGATGATGATGATGATGATGATGTAGTAGTAGTAATAGCAGTACTAGTAGTAGTAGAAGTAGTAGTAGTAGTAGTCGTCGTCGTCGTCGTAGCAGTAGTAGTAGTAGTAGTAGTAGTAGTAGTAGTAGTAGTAGTAGTAGTAGTAGTAGTAGTAGTAGTAGTAGTAGTAGTTGTTTTTGTTGTTTAGGTGGTGGTGGTATAGTAGTAGTAGTAGTAGTAGTAGTAGTAGTAGTAGTAGTAGTAGTTGTTGTTGTTGTTGTTGGTGGTGGTGGTGGTGGTATAGCAGTAGTAGTAGTAGTAGTAGTAGTAGTAGTAGTAGTAGTAGTAGTAGTAGTAGTAGTAGTAGTAGTAGTAGTAGTGGTAGTAGTAGTAGTAGTAGTAGTAGTAGTAGTAGTAGTAGTAGTAGTAGTGTTAGTGTTGCTGGTGGCGGTGGGGGATTTTTTCTTGGGGTATATAAATGATACAACATAAAAATGCTCGTAATATTTTATTATTCTTTTCGAAGAAGGAAGTCATCAATGTCCACACTTTGACGTCACATTCACCAGTTATAAAATATGCCAATGAAACATTACAACTTTGTGACGCTAATATAATTGAATCAAAAACTCAAGGTTAACGAACTACTTCAACATTTGCGTAATGGCTCTAATATAATGTACGTAAACACTGACGATGTAGAAAACTGTCACTGCAAATATATTTCAACAGCTGAGACATACAAAGGTGAAATGTACATATACATGTATTAGTTTCGACATACTTAGCTTACAGTTGTATCTCAGTTGATATATGTTCTTTATGTATTTACATGTATCACATTTTATTGAGGTGGATTCAATATGGTAACTTTTCATCGATTGGCTAAGTCCGACTGCATTGTACAAACCAGCGAATGGTTCGCCTAATTAAGATGTGTCACTTAATTATCTATATTTCAGTTTTTTTTTAAGTGGAGACTAAAGGAAGCAATTAAAAATACTAACTAAAGTAGTTATGTACTACTATACAACAGAAATACATTTCAGCCAAGAAATTGTATCGATGTTATATACACATCAAGGTCTTTCCGTAGACGTTAATTTAGTTGGTTAAAAATACCAGTATTAGTTAGATATGATTAACGTGTGCATGACAATTCTTACATACATCGGTGGAATTTATACCACCACAATTATAATAGTGTCGCTTTCGTGTAAAAGTTCAGTTTTAATGATATGTAGCTATAGGTTGTATTATTTTGGAGTTTGATTACAAATTCTACGCCCCCCTCGTCTCTTAATTCTAAGTTGCTTCTAAACTCAAATAATAACATATCACGTGTCATTTATCTGAAAAATGTCAATATGGATGACACCTTTTAACGAATTCACAGTCATAAAGCCTTGTACTGTACGATTACTATCAATGAGATAATCTCTCTCTCTCTCTCTCTCTCTCTCTCTCTCTCTCTCTCTCTCTCTCTCTCTCTCTCTCTCTCTCTCTCTCTCTCTCTCTCAATATTGCACTGGCTCTTTCGCTCTCTCTGCATGTCGCTGTCTGCCATGACCTCCCCTCAACTCCCTCTCCTCTATCTCTGTCTGTCTACATGTCCCCTCTCCCTCTTTTTGTCATTCACTTCAACTCATACATGTAATACGTAACCTTAGTGATTCTATTTCACCGCTATGTGCTTTAATCACGTCGAGAACATACGTTTTTCGCTAAACGTGCTATAAGAGCCCTTTAACTATAATAGTATACCATCAACATTATGTACAGTAATAATATTTGCGATCTGACCCCAAAAAAAGTTCAGTTATTGAACTATATGATGTACTTTTTTGTTGACTTTACAGTCACTTCAATTGGGGATTGACGGCGTAGGCTGTGAAACGAGTCCAAGACCTTTCCATTGAGACAACAAATTAATAGCGCTGGTAATAGCGAGTTGATTTGTGCGTCATCACGTTTTACAGCTTGTGAAATTGATCATCATCACGTTTTTGCAAGTGATGAAATTGATCTCGTTATTAAAAACCCCAAAAATTGTTACGCATATTGTGTAACACGGTAACGTAGTTTTGAAGTGCAGCCGTGCAATTTACACCGCACGGATAAAGACTTTATTGTAAAACTGAAGTGTGAGATAATTAGCACCAATTGTGGAGATCGGGTCTTGAATTTTCTTTCATCCGTTGCGACAGTCATGTTTTATTGTATGTGTAATGCGATGGTGAAAATAATGGTGTACGCTTCCATTTTTTTTATCTTGTACGGACGTTTTTTTTCGCATTTTGAGTCAACATGACTTTTTTCAACTTTTATGTACATTTCATATTGTGATTAATCCTGTAATATACATATTTGCTGCAACGTGGGTTGTGTGCATTTGGTAAATAATTATACTAGATGTACGTCACCTCACTAGTAGATCATACATTAATGTTTTAGGGGATATAATTCAATATCTATTACGTCGGCAACATACAGCCAGTAAGCATCTCAGTTGGGGGCACTCTGTGTTAAATTTGTTAGACGTCACCATGACAACGGACATGCGCAATAATTACGCATGGGATATGCCCCTGTAGCTTGCTCTCGCTCAGTCTGTAAGAAAATGCGATTGAGAAATCATGCCCGGAATGGAATACGACCGCGTCAATGAGTTACCCGTTGTAGTTTGATCAGTCAGTGGTGATTAGCAAAGAGAAGAGATCGGTAGTTATTGGCACTTTTTAAGTTAGCGATATCGTGTATTAGTGATATCGGACTGATGGACTATAATGCACAACATGGGTACATTTTATAGCTATATATAAACTCTGACTGAATTATCGAGTCGACTGATGTAAATATCAATATGTAACGGTTTGTCTATTTCTTTGTCAGGTCGAGTTATTTTCGTCACGTGACAAATTTCATGTATTCATGAAAAAAAAATTATTTTCGCGGAAACATAAGCGTAATAATACTTTATCAAGTGAAAGTACAGTTGAAAAGAAATTTTTCCGTTAGGATTTCATACAGACATTCTGGCATAACTTAGTTGTAATATGCAACGCACTGATGTCTGTTTCTAAAAGATTTAAATTAGGCTGGCGGCTTTACAAGTTAACTGAGGCGATGCGGGCTATTAACGAAGATCATTGCCAGAGCGGTACGCCATGACTAAGCCCAGTAAATTGATTTATGTTAACAGTGACAATAGTATATGCAAATATTCATAATTTCATTTTTTTGTTGTTGATCCCGGGTATTAGATAGCAATGGTAAAATAACATTAAAGAGGAACAAGCTGTGTTTATACGATTTTGAGCGTAATTTGGATTGCATATTTAAAAGGTACTAGTAGTATTCTACTTAATACTGATTTATACTTACCCATCGCTTGCAAATGACTGAACTCACCCCCCCCCCCCCTGAACTCAAAAACCTGGTCTTTAAGATATAACTTACAAACGATGCGATGACGTAATTTATTATACGTATTAAAAAAAATGTCGAGCAACTCCCTATACTTCACAATGAATTGTTCCAACAATGCCAGAAGAGCGAATTGTAATATCATAGAAGACATGCATCGACATTTACCATCATCATCATCAGAGTTTAATCAAGGTTTTATGTCAGTATTTTCACTTGAGTAAAAAATTTATAAACTCAGCTTGTGCCACTTTAACGATGAAACCAGCGATTTTCTTAGTGTGTTGAATTTTAGGACGAAGGGAAAAAAAATAGTACTCTAACTAAGATTCTATTACCAAATACAGTAACTGTACTTATCAGAAGTATGAATTATTTTTATCATTTTCAGGTCTAATTTATGATTTGTAACAATAATCAGTAGACGTAAGACAAACTAGGAAATCTAGTCTTAGACCGAGTTTGTACCTTTTACCAGTGTAGTGTCGATGTGCAATCTGATAGGTGACGCACAACGTTACAATTTAAAATAGTTTTCGATATATTTCTCTGCCTACAAGTTTTTTCTGAAATTCTTTGGAGCTTTTTAAAATTTACGAATGCAAGCTTAATGAAAAAATCTTAGTATGTGGGTAGTGGAGAACGATCCGAATCTGTCAATGGAGAGCAATTAAAAGGTTCACCGACCGTTTATGTAAATTCCCGTTGTTATGCTACTAGCTGTCAATTAATAGTATTATGTATTTGTTTATCAATCTATTCACCAGAAGCGAATGAAATATCGCCAATCTGATTAGGTTCTATGCATTGGGATAATATAGCAATGGAAGCTATTTTATGTTTAGGTGGCATGGGGGCAAGGACAGACGAGGTCATTGACCGTACCTCAATGATTTATTCATTATCCTGACTAAATGGTTTATGATAGCGAGATAGCATTATTATTGTGGTGGGGTACGCGAGTACTACGTGTACTAAACCATCTGCTGCTGTGGTGATGCAAAGTTTATGTTTATTGAGGGGTATCAATTCAGTACGCTGGTCCGAGTGTTGCGACCATTGAGGTAATGCCATAACAAACTCCATATCTGCAGGTATAAACCGATTTTTTAAAAATTTATTTATTTTTTTACGTTTTATGGGGTAATTTTTTGCTGTATATAAAAGGTACGTCATGTATTCTACGTACTGAAGCATACTTAACGATCACTATACCAGTAGCATTAATTGACACTCGGTGTTTGTGCAGAATACATCAACAATTCAATAAAGTAATTGTGGTAGTATACATGCATACTAAAATGTCGAGGAAACGCCAATTATGCCATCACCTGTCTAACTGCTAACAATGAACAGTTTGTAATTCCTTCGAAGGCATGCACCGACATAAATACAATTATACTTGAATAGTCTAATCGAGGGTACAAAAAGCTTATAAACTCAGCCTGTGCCACTTTGATCTTTACGTACTTTCCATCATTTTGAAAATAGTTGTTTGTCCACGTATACTGAGTTCAGTAAGAGAAAAGTAACGTTTAACATCACCACGTACATGTTCACTCTCAAGGCGTCTTAATGATTCTGGCCACGTACCTTTTGGAAACGAGTGTGCCATAATTCTCACCAAAGAGGGCGCAATGGCTTGCAAGAGTAACAACCTCCCTATCTTGAAATGTTGGCGTTTTTAGAAACTGATAATTTTTAACAAATCCGACATAGCAGTAAGTGAAAATACAATTTCTAGGATATTGTTGTTTTCTCGTTTCATGGGTATATTTACGACGAAAAAAGTGGGATTATTCTTCACGTTTTTTTTGTTTGTTTGTTGTTGTTTTTTTTTTTGGGGGGGGGGGGTTAAACTCCAAAGACAGGAAAAAGTTATCATCTGGTGAGAATCAACATTTTACAACTCGAAGTTTTCAAAAATTAGTTTTTTTTCCTTTTGAAATAGTAGCCTTATGCTTTCATCCAAGGTTGTACAACATGGTTTTCAAAGTGAATGAACACCAAACAAAGATCAATTTTTGTCTGTTTAATAGTTTGAAAGGGTTGCCACAAAGGTCCGAGGCAAAGTTAAAGGGGAACCCCACTCCAGGAAATAGAGACATTTTCATAAACTATAGGTCCTGGAGAGTCATGTCATGATTTTACATTACCTACAATTATTTGCGATTTCAGAGAAACATCAAGTTGAGTTTGTGTCTTTGTAGGGTATCATTGCTATGGGCTATTGCATCATGGGAGATACTGCAGAAAAATATTACTCAGTGGTTGAACACTGAATATTCATGACACCTGTTTCACACTAATTAGTATTTTATACTCATGAATATTCGGTGTTCAATCAACCATTGAATAATGTATTCAATCAACTTGATATTCCTCTGAAATTGCAAATAATTGTATGTGATGTAAAATCATGAAATGACTCTCCAGAACCCGTTGTATGAAAATGTCTATTTTCTAATACGGCCTTCCCCATTTTTTTTTATCCCAAGCAATTAGTCTGAAGTTAACCCCTCTGTCAGTCAGATAGGGATATGAATGATACAAGAAACTACTGAATACTACACTGTCCTTGATAGATAATAAACACTTTATTTCCAACACATAAATGTTGTCTGCCTCCCCCAATCCCTTCAAACTTAACTACCACGCTGCTTCATACAATGTACAAAAAATCTCAGGTTTCAATTTCCTTTTTTTTTGCAAACATCAAACATGTAAATTTCATTTTTAAATAGCTTTCTAGCATCACCTTCAAAAAAGGAAAAGCAACTTTGTCACTTTCATATAAAACTAAGAAATTCCACTTTTCAGCTTCTCTTGATTAATTTAAGGAATCATTTTTTTTTCAATCTCTTCTTAAAACATGAAAGACACATACTGATGTGATTATGTGAACAGTATGTTAAACATAACATTTACAAGACTGTAAAGAACATGATGTCTGTACATGAATACTTTTTTTTTTTTTTAAATAAAAGATTTCTGTTTTCAGTTGTGGCTGACATGTCTCCTAATACAGGTATTCAATATTTGATGAGAGATACACGGCTAAATGAAAGAAAAAGGTACCCCGAATTTTGTTTTCGTGAAAGGAGATTTCAACTGTTGAGTGCAAATACAACATTACCAGTGCCATGGCACATATTTTCTTACTAAGTGCAACTGGTATAAAAAGGAAGTAATCATGAACTTCACTCTCCGGTAGAAAGTATAACTTCAGTTCCATTCTATAAACTGTACTAAATGTCCATGTCTTAAATTAAATAATTGTGGCCACAAGCCATGGCTTGGCTTGTGTTGCTACTGTTAGTGTGCCATGTGCCTCGGATATATAAAACTCAAACTTTCAGCGCTGTGACTTTCTTCACAAAAACTTCAACCAAGTTTCAGTTAAAATGAAGAAAACAAATCAGGGGGTCAGCAAACAAATGTTCGAAAAAGTCAAATGGATATCAAAATAGGCCTTTCCAAAATTTGCCACATGGTGGCGCTCTACTTCCTGTCTCTGTGTGTATACCTTGGGGGTATACGTGGTATATGTTTACACATTTTACACATTTACACCCAATCCTCATCCATATGGCAGGTACAAGTATTTACACAACCACAAACTGTCCGCATCAATTCTCTGAATATTTGATGAGTGTTCCCTCTAAGGTTTTTTTGAGATTGGGTAAATTTTAGAAATAAAAATGTGTGGCAGCTGATGTGGGTAATCCTGGGGTGCGTTCAATTATGTAACCCTGGGAGTCTCGAGGCACCAAAGTCTCCAAAATTGTGTTAGATTACTACGTCATTGAGGGTGCCCCCAAGTCGACTCTCCTCGTGGAGCTGGGGCAGCTTGGGGATTGAACTGACCTGACTTGACCCCAAAGATGGGCAGTGACATATGATTGGTTACTTTTATCAATTCTGAAAGAATTACGCCATATTTTGAGAAGCTCTCGCCATATTTAGTAAGGAATTAATTTCTCACTTCAAAATTGTCTAAAATAATTTGGAAAGACAGACCAATTTATCAACCATGAATCATGGATTTAATGCATGTTTCCCTGGGGTACCCCAAATGCAATGAAATGTTTTCAATTTTCACATGACACGAGGCTCCCCAATGACGTCGTGTACCCCAACCTGAGGCTTCCCAGGCATGCCTAATTGACCACACCCCTGGAAAACATGAGGAACAGTATTTTTAAAGTAATTTTCAACTCTATTTAGTTACCTTCAGCTGAGTAAAGAACACATGTAGGACCAAATCAAAATCAATTATGTTTCAGACCCTGTATATTTATTTCACATTTAGCCATAATTAATACTGATACATACATCACAATAAGTTGCATAAAACACAATTTCATTGCGATAGTTGATGACATTGGTAATACTATGAATGTGTACATTTATTAAGCCGAAGAGGGAACACTGTAATGGGAGGTAAAGAAACCAAAAACATATTGTGTCTGTGACTGTAACACTACTTGTCCAATACTACTGGTAATATCCGAAGTCTCATCTCAATAAATATTTTATTGCGAACATCTGCCTACATCCAGAGTCATTTTGAAATTCACAACTTGAATCTCAGAAATGACGCCCTGTTTCCATGCCTTCTTATATACTTGGTTTTTTGTTTCATAATGATGTTCCATATCTACACGTCCGTTTCTGTCTACCCCTAATACACAGCATTGCATACGCAAATTATGATAGCTTTATCTCAAGAGATATATACACCTTTTGTCATTAAATTTCAGTGATTTCTATTTTTCTGTTAACAGTTTCATTTGTAGTCTGTCTGTCTGTCTGTCTGTCTGTCTGTCTGTCTGTCGGTCGGTCTGTCTGTGTGTCTCTCTCTCTCTCTCTTTCTAAATCTCTCTCTCTCTCAATCTTTTGATCACGTTCCATTGCCTGGGGGTGGTAGTTGCTGTCCCAATGCAGAGCTGGGTGGTAGTACACCAGGGGCTGGAGTTGTGACGTTCGCATTAGCTGAAGATCCTAAATAGAGGGGGAGGGAAACCAGAGGTACGTAATTAGTAGGGGATCAAGGAGGCAATTCATATACAGACTTCACAACCCTCAATGAGCCGTGATGGGAGATGTGATCAACTTCCAAGAATTTGAGATAATAAATGTCAGACGTCATGCATGTATTGTGACTTCAGAAAACACTGATGGAAGCCACGGTGGATACCTGGCTACAGCTTTGGTGAGTTACTAATATTTCTTGGTGCAAAAAATGAAGTTAAATTTACGAACTTAGGAGTATGTAATGTTATCGGTAAAGCAGGAGAGGTACAGAGATTACCATTCCATGATAAGACTGACGATTAAGTAATAACGGTACGTTTGGGTAGAAAAAGCTCAAATATAGGTCCAAATTGATTTCTCAATAATTTCATAGTAACACCAAAACCACTGCAAGTACTGAAACCTACAGACAAATGAATGTGTGTGTTTAGACTTGTAGTGTTTATGAAGCACACCTCTGTATTTGGTACATTCTAACCATGGCAAAGACTGACTAACTTAGCATGTGTCAAACAACTAGAAACCTTGTAGTTTACAATACTACCAACTACATATACAATACATGGTAATGGGCTCCAAATTATCATATTTTTCATATTTATACACATTACCCGGCCTCGTCGCCCAAAAAGGAATCATCCCTTCTTTATTAACACTGATCAAAGTTGAAAATTTCTTAATCATCACAAATACCTTTAAAACTGAATCCATATGCTGCATACGCTGCAGCACTAGCTGCAGCAGCACCTGCCATAGCTCCTGCCATTGCTGCAGCACTGTTAGCCGCTTTCTTGCGTGGGCGTCCAGGCCTGCCTGGTGTTTTCTTGACAGTAGTCCTGGTTCTTGGTCTGCCGCGACCTCTCCCTGACTTTCCTGGTGGCCTGCCCGGTCTTCTTGGTGGTGGTTTCTCCAGTTCTGTGTCTTCTGGTTGAGGTATTGGTAATTGGGATGAGAAGCCTATATAAAACAACAACAAGTGTACAAAAATACCGGTAACATTTCTTTTTCTTAGCAATTTACTTTTTTTTCGTATCATGAGATTGGTGTGTTGTTTTTAAGACTACTGGGTGTTAAAGCTGAGAAATTGTCACATGGCATCAAAATAGGATGAATTACTCAGATTACAATGACAGCACACATCAAATATATCAGTTCTCACAATCTACTCCTGTCCCTTTTTATCTGGCGACTACAAGCAGCTATTCAATTTAAGATCCGGTCTGTTTTAGAACTGCGTAGATGAAACACTAGCAACTATCTTATCATCAAAGTATCGATCAATTTCCTGTGACTTTGCCGTCAACTTTAACTGCAGAGAAAACATACTTATTCTCGTTGAAAAATGCGTCAACTTTTTCACCAACTCACACTTTCCTTTAACCAAGCCAGCGAAGTACATGCAAACAAAATCATGAAAATGGAGCCAATCCAAATTTCAGAGTGTTGGATCCAACATATAGGGCATAAATATCAGAATTTGTTGTAAGTTTAACTCTACAAACTGTATCTATGTGTACTCACGTTATTATAATTCATAGAGTACATGTATATAAAAGTTTGAGAAACCTGAAACCAGTCTTACACAGGGTTCACTTTTTGACCATTGAGATCATCATCTTTTCAATCGCAATCATCAACACACTCCCATAACCTGGTTCTCTTTAAGTTTATCGCATGTGCCCCCCCCCTTTTTGAGGGGGGGGGGGGTTAACTTGTCTGTTCTATACATATACTTCTAGCATATAGGCACAAGCAAATAAAATACATTTGCTTGAAATTTAATACACAACATTTGTCAGACTTTGAACGAAAACAGACAGATAGCTTTGTAAGCAACAATATACGCTTACACAACCCGAAAGACAGATGTCCAAAAACTTGTAAACTTGGCTTTCAGACTAAACACAATACCAAAGACTTTCAGCATACAAAAACTGGATATGTCATTATGTGTACAGTGGACATAACCTTGAAAACTAAAACCAGACCCAGACCCAAATCAGACTATTTGTGGAGGTTTTTCCCCTTTTTTTTTTGTTTAGAACAAGTCCCTGAAACGTTTCGTTTACACTATTTGCACCCTCAAAGGAACCATTTTCAAGGGGATTTTGTAAGTGATTGTTTTGAAGACCTTGAGGGCATGAATAAGACTGGGTTTAGAGAGTCTAAACACATGGTGAATAGCGGTATTAAAAAAAAAAGCGTGTTTTTCTTTTGTACTAATACATCCATATATTATACGCGAAATGTAGTGACAGCAAATTTATACAAAAAAAACAAACTATGGTTAATAATATACTTGAGTTGAGAATTAATGACTCAATTTCCCTGTCGTTAATCAATGCCAAGCAATAAATCAAGTCGTACATTTCGCCTCTACATGAATAAAATGAAATGTGTTATTTTTTGTTCTTTAATGATGTGTGTATTTTGACCTTCACTACCAGCCGCTTTGGTTTGGGTAAACAGGTGTATATCACAACACATCTGTTCGGATACGTGTCAATTTACATCAGGTGCTCGACTGAGTAGATCTGGATATACAATTTCTCTCTCTATATGCAAGTACTACAAAACAAATAATTTATTTTGTCCTGCATAATAAGTCATCGCGTCAGTGCAGAAAGGTTGTATCTGCTATGCAATTGTATAGGCAGATATGACCTTCCTGCACTGATGCAATGAAGTATATTTCTGAATCAACATTTTCAAAATTTTAACAATGGAAAGTTAGTTTTTTACATAGTGCTTTCCAACACTTTGCTCAAAGCACTTTACAATTATTACCCCAGGCACATATCTACAGCAGCATAGCAACCCTCTAGACTTCAACTACCTGGGGATCATACAATCCATATGCATTTACATTGCAACCTCTATCCTACCGAGTACCCAATTATACAGTTGGGTTGACTGAGGCACAATAGTGGTTGCAATCTTGCCCAAGGACTTCAGCCATTCAGAAACAAATGACAGAGGCACGGTTCAAACTTGCAACCTGCAGATTAAAACTGGCCACTCTAAAACTAGTTGACCATTACAATTCCCTGTAAATGCTTTTTTTTCAATTTCAATATCCAATTGTCATTTTTTGTTGCAGATATCCCAGACTTTAGCATATAATGAGTTTTATTATTGGCTATGGGACTTTTCTTTAATATATGAAATTTTGAATCACTGCCCACCCCCCCTCCCCCCTCCCCCCATCTCAGAGTCACACAAGATATCACCCTCTCTTTTAACAATATACCAAAGTCTGCATAAATATTCCAAGACAACTCATGAACAATTGTAACTCACATTTCTGAATTGCAGAAATACAAACAATATCAACAAAGTATGACCATGGTATACATGACACCCTAACTTCACCCCAAACTAACAACCTACCTCCCTTCCCCCTCTCTCACCCATTCTACTAATTCATTCTCTATACTCCTCAAGGTCACATATTTTAACAGAAACAAAACAACACTCATTCTTTGTGTCTGTATCAACTTTCAAACATCTACATGACCATTTTACCATATCTGTGACACTGTACCCTTAGTGTATACCACCCCCTTTCCATATATTGAAACAACCATATGGTCAGGTACGGAAAGCGACTACAGTCACTATTGTAACATATACCAGTAACTTTTCAAATCTCTAACGATTAAAAACATCAACCATTGCTCGGTAATTCTTACCAGCAACTATAACCATCATGTTTCTCTTTTTGTTTAAAAAAAAAAAAAAAAAAAATCTACTGCTCCATTTTACAAGGACATGATAATTTGATAGCAAAGTAATAGAAGAGTAAACAGGATTTACAGTTACAGTGTTGTGTTTAATAAACACTCACAGCCAACAAAATTAGTTTAGAAGAACGTGAAACTCAAGCTTTCTGATTTAGATTCCAGTATGATCTACATTTTCTTGTTACATTCCTTTTTTTTTAAAGGCTGGGTTGTTCTGAGTTCACTTTCACTTGCTCAGTAAACCAGTGTACATGCAGGGCTTGGCTTGTAATGCCAACAATTGCTAATCTTTGCAGGTTTAATATTTTATAAAGAAAACTGCTTAAGGATTCAAAAGGTTTGAAAAGTGACATTTTGTTTACAACGGGGGTCAAAATACATAAAAAAACAAATATTGTGTCTTTACAGAACTTGCTCATTTTCTTGCTACCATGGTTACTATCATTGATGTCAAGTCCATCTTACCAGCGCATAGTTCGTTACTATTTTCACCTGGTTGAAATCCACACTATAACTTACCCATGTTATCGCTGCCATTGTTACTATCATTTACATCGTCTACAACTACTACCAATGCATCGTTACTACTTTCATCCTGTGGAAATCCAAACGATTGCTGTGTCACTTCACTGCTTCCAACGGAAATCTATAAAATGATGGAAGCCAGACAACATTAGTTTAATTCTTACATTCTACATGGATACTGTGAAGGAGTTTATACGGAAAACAATGGAGTAACGGACATTTCTGTGCTCGAGTCTTACACACCCATCCCACAGCATGTACAGCTGAAAGATGAAGGTTAAAGGTTAGTACCTGACTAAACACAGGTGACAACATGCAGACATATGGAAAGTGTCTCTAGGTACAACATTTCCAGTCATTGTGTAATTCTTATTTGACCATGAAAATGAAGCTCAAGGTCAATTGCATACCCTAATAAAGGTAATTACACTTGAATAATGTCTGTGTTTATTGACTCAGAACTTCTAGAAGTATGGTTGAAAATATTCATTTTTTATAACAAATGTAGTCGTTCTTCGGCCAAACTGATTGTGATCATGAAATAAAGTGACATGCATGCATTCTTAGTGTTTGACATGTGTGCCAGGTTTGAATGAAATTGAGTTATGGATGCCAGAGCTAGGGCTCTAAATGGATTCACACACACACATATACATAGACACGGGTGGTGGCAGTCCCTGGATGGGTGGCTACCCATGCTTGTCAGCGAAATTTCAAATGTACCTCTTTTCCCTGAATATTTCAATGAAAACCACCCCCTTTTTAAAGTGAATCTGGGAGAAAATCACTGCAAAAAAAAAACACGCCCTTATTTCCAAAATCTGGGAGGTTTTACCTTCAAGGACATCTAATCCATACACTGCATGTACACTATTTGCCCTAATGTTTGAATACTATTGTTTACCATACAAAAAGTACCTCTTTTTTACGATTCCAAAGAACTATATGGCTGACAAAAAAAAACCTTTGAAATTTCTAACAAGCTTGGGTACCTGCTTCGTCTGGGACTGTCACTACTGGGCGTTCCTACACAGTGGCCATTGGCACTAAAAAATAACTCATTGATGTACATGGTTTTCTTATTTTTTTCTTTTTCTATCTTTTCACAGTACAGTATATGGTTTTGAATAGTGAAGCTATGACATAATACTTGGTAGAATCCATGTATATTTTGGGTTGAGTCGGGTTGGGTTGGGTTGGGTTGGGTTGGGTTGGGGAGTCTCATTCAGGTGAGCCATATTGGGATGTATATATGATCTGGGTTGCATAATTACAGCATAAAGCAACATATAATTATGTTCTGGAAGCTGTGGTTCCTAAGTGTCATCACTGAACTTGTGCAAATACAAAATGCACATCCATTCAAATCTTACAAGTGCAGTTTTGGATCCCTACAACCCGAACAACTATAATATATAAAGGGTGTTGACCGCCCAGTGAAAGCACCCTGTGTAAACAGACGATGTAACAGGTACATCTGACCTAAATCTGAGGATAAACAACGTATAGAGTTATCTAACACAAAATATCACAGGTTGTGAGAAAACAGGTTTTTAGAACAGTTGATGTCCCACAAATGTTCATTATCTTTAAATGTGTATCATCTGTTAGTTGATAAATATTTGGGTGATAGTAGTTTTGTTTTATCTTAGCAATTACAACAGTACAACATGGTAACCACAAATAAAAGACTGTTATCATGATGATAACCACAAATAAAGACTGCTATCATGACATTCATTATATCCCAAAACATTACCACTATGGAATGCACTACCTCAAGAAGTTCACTGTGCACCCAACACACAAGCCTTCAAAACTGCACTGAATGCTACCAATACTAGGGCCCCTTAGTACTTTGATGGTATTGCCCCCATACCCGACCTTTGGCTACATACGCGACAACCAGTATTGGTGCTTGTATGTCAACAATATAGATACAGAATTAACTACTAATTATCAGTATAATCTTCTAGATAATATGTTATGAGAAGGCAACATATTGAGACTGATTATCAAAGTGGCCATATGAGATGCCAAAATGACAAATTGGTACTTATTTTGAATTATGAATTAATTTTCTAAAACAAATTTACTATGTTTTCCTGCTTGAAAAAAAATTGGAAACATCAACAAAGTTCATGTTTGTAAGTCAATAAACACAATTTTTTTTCTAAATGAGCAAAAATTGTTATTGTACATACAATAACAACCATTTTACATACTTTTTAATTGTTTGCAATCTGTTGGAGTTACCAATAAGAGCTTGATAAATAATGTTGTTTCACAAAGATTTTTCAAGTAGAAAAATATCGTAAAGTTGTTTTATCAATTACATATCCACCAAATTCTCATCCATATGGCCACTTTAAAACAGCTGTTTCCATATTTTTTTTAAATTTTCAGCAGAAAATATTATTTGTGGATTACAATGACCCAGTAAAGCATGGTTCTATTGCTGCTATTACTCTCAGTCGCAGTGTGCCTTCTAAATTCTGGTTCTGACAAATGAACCAAAAGACAGAGTGCATTTAAAAGTTCTTTGTGTCAACCATACATCAATCATTTTAACCTGGTACTTTATGTTCTAGTAACAGATGACCCATTTCAACACATTGAAGGGTACCTAACCCCTATCTCCCCCATCACTGCTAACCTCATGTTTCATTGTCAAGTTTAATATTATAATACCACTATTAGTACAGTCATTCTTTACCGACATATATAATATTCATCCACCTTGGAGTGTGACTTTTTTTATGAGAAACCCCAAAATAAATGTTCCCATAGCACTAAAACTAAAATTCATGGCACCTTCTACCATCAACTAACTGTGGTGGGTGTATACACTGACCCATATGTAATGCATCATAAAAATAGGTCAGAAAGATAAGTGGATGTGATCTCATATTGGAAATGGTGCAAAATGGACAACTGAGTGAAATGGAGAATTATAAACACAGTAATATCCAGGAAAATAACAAAACCTGGCAAAATAACTGAAAATATAAAATTGTGTTTTTTTGTTTATTTAGTGTATTTTTTGTAGGGGTAAAAAAGCGGGGGGGGGGGGGGGGGGGAGCAATACACCCTTATGTACAATACCAATGGGCTATACAACATGTGGTAGGACAATTATTTCTAAGACTCTATCTCTCATTTTCACTTCTCAAATTATATGAACATTTGTGAAATGTATTCAAATAATTCATGTTCTATGTGTGCACAGGAAAACAAAAACACAAACAGCATTGAAATGAAGTGAAGCACTAAAGGAGTACAACTATTAAAGCCAGCAGTACCATCTACCATGAAACTACAGTCACAACAGATAATTTGACTCAAATACATTTCTGTTTTGTACTCTTACCTCACTAAATGGACTTGGTACAGCCGAATCTAAACTTAATACAGACTCCCCATCTTGAGACATCAGAGAGTTTTCTGTGGACATCACAGGAGGTGCCAAACCAAAGGTGTCCCTATTAATCTTCTTCAGTGTCTACAAGTATCATATGAAAGAGCAAAACGAGGTATTATATTAAATTACTTTCAACTTAGATGTTGAACTCCCATGTCTCAAGAGTTT
Source organism: Glandiceps talaboti (assembly GCF_964340395.1). Classification (NCBI taxonomy): domain Eukaryota; kingdom Metazoa; phylum Hemichordata; class Enteropneusta; family Spengelidae; genus Glandiceps; species Glandiceps talaboti. The sequence continues at coordinate 14,837,441 of NC_135550.1, read as the reverse complement.
TATAAACTTCAGAATCTGGTATCATAAGAAATAGTCATTGACAGTGTTTCAGCTTCCATCTAGACATTTTGAGTGGATGTTTCAACATAGACCCTCCACGGGGTCTATGGTTTCAATCAGTGAAAAAGTTTATGATAGTTTCGTATTCCAGCACACACACACATTAACACATACACCCACTCACTGAACACATTCACATTCATTTTGTTGACAAGAGTCTCCAACAGACCTAATTTACTACGAATATCATATGTGAGCTATACGTGTGATGAATCTTTCATACATAAACATTCCTCCAATCAAGTCTATCAAAATATGTAGCTATGGTACGTGTATTACAACTCTAGCTAAACTCCACTGGTGTAATTTACACCACTGTATTGTAGTGTATTCTACTGTATTCCAACTCTTAGGTACCAATAATCAATTTCCATTGACAAGAAATGACCATATATCTATTGTACCTTCTGTGCATATTTTTCTCGTTTTCTCTTCCTCTCCTTTGCTTTGTTGTTCTCTTCTGTTTTCTTTCTCTCTTCTTGTCGACTACGAACTACAAATGAAAAAAATATGGAAATTTTAGCCACACAAGAAGATAGCAATTTCATCAAAATCTGATCACGGTGTCACGTCAAATCATGTCACATGACTAGTTACAAGTTATGGCTCACCATACAAAAATTTTCAATCTACCGTTTTCCCCATAGAGTTGACATAATATTTGGTGGCCATTTTGTCATATATGAAGATAAATTTTTAGATCATTTTTTCATTATTCAAAAAAGTTACATGGTGGCCCCTCATTTTTCTTCTTGACCTTAACTGAGAATGGGTTGTAGTTTTTGTGAACAAAGTAATAGCACATTTTAAGACGTTTATTTTAGAGGCACATAGTACTCTAAAAACAAACCAAGCCTCCTTGATCAGATTTGCTGGGAGCAAAGGAGGAGCAAACATCTGGTGTGTGTATTTTTGGTTCATGCCTATGGTAAGTACTCTTCCCTGCATCTCACTTGTATATAATTTTCTACAGAGGTTATTAAGGTTTTGGCTTACTAAGATAGACACAAACTAAAACTCTCCTAATGTGCATAGAAGTGTTAATACTTGGAACAGTCTGTCACAGTCTGTGGTTTGTTTCAGCATCAAGTGTTGAGCCATTTGAGCGACGACTCTGGGAGGAATTGCCATACAAGTTTGATATTGATGCTCAACCAACCACTTTACACATCAACATGCACTCAAGTTCAACGCATTACATGGATGATGACGATCTGAATTTAGATGCTATTTAAAATAGCCTAGTACCAGAATTTACATTCGATGAGCTAGACTACAAAAAGTGGGTTGTAGTGGTGTCTTTGTTGTGTGGATATATAATAACCCTGTAATCAAGATAGTGTGTGTGGCCACTTGAGAAAAAACGAACTATCAGGGACGCCACCCTACAGAGTGAATAATTAAACTAAAGTCCACTCAATAGTTTGTATCACCAAGTATCAACAATAGGTTTAGTCTGTCTTAGCAAACTGAAACCTGGATTGCCACTGTTGTATTTATGAATGTTAATACCCAAATGCAGGTTTTAAAGCCGACATTCATACAACATTTGTACTTTTGATGAATACACTACTTAGTATTAATTAACTCAAAATTTACAATTAAGATCTAGAATAATTCAAAATTATATGTAACCAGAAGAGAGTTTAACCATGCTTAGTTATTGTTTAAAAAAATTATATACAGTGAAAGCAAATAAAATAATTTGTTAGAAAGCAGACTGGTATAAATATAATATCATTAATTGTTCCCCTGGTATGATAAAAAGTTTATCCATTTTGCACCTTGATTAGAGCTTTGCCACATTTTGTTTTTTTGACAAAATTTGTAAATCTTTTAAATTTTTTTTTAGCTGTATATAATAATAATGCTTAATTTGTCATGTTTTATTGATTACTCATAATCCAGTGATTGTATGGACTCACTCTATTTTTATTGATTTTTAATACCTCACAATAAACGTGTGTTTGTGGTTGGATCAATATTTCAACAAATCTAAGGAAATCAGGTAGGATTGAACAAAAGCCAACACTATTGGCTAAGACCTTGGCACCAATACATATGTATTCATAGATACACTTCAGGTTATATTGACCTACAAGTACAGCGCGAGTCGTTTTAGCAACATATGATAGGGGGTTGACAGTAAAAATCATCTCCTATTATTAGGGTCAGCCAAGTTCAAAGGGTGCAGAATGAAATTCAAAATGTATTTTTCCATCTGTGTGTTTCACAACCTGAAAGACATTTACGGTCTACATAATAATAAAATGTTAATGCAGGTTTTTATATATAGAGCTTTACCACGCTGTGCTCAAAGCGCTTTATAATTATTACCCCTGGCACAGATCTATAGCTGCACAATGGCCCTTTATACTTCCTTAACCTCCCTGGGGAGCATATAATCCATTACAGCCTTTATAAGCACATATGATTAAAGCATTCACATTGTAACCTACATCCTACCAGGTCCCCAATTATACAGCTGGGTTTACTGAGAGGCACAGTTGTGGTTCAAATCTTGCCCAAGGACTTTACGCCACTCAGAAACAAACAGCAGCAATGGGGGCTCAAATCTACAGATTCCAAGCCGGCCACTCTAACCTTTCACCCATCATGACTCCACATAAAAAGGTTTATGTACGTGCAGTTTCTCTCTATGATCCTGTTTGTCAGTGATGAGTGCACCAAAATTATAACACTTAAATTGTTAATTTAGTTTACTAAATTAGGTCTCCTAGGTCCTAGTTACACACTGAATGTGTTTCAGTTAAATTCAATCAAAACCTGTAAATCTTAATGTACATGTACATAATATATAACACAGAATAAAATTCAGATCTGAAAATTGTTTATTTCATTAGTCAGTGTGTATTGCCTGTGCAGGCAATTGCCAGACCACTGAAGCATGAAGGAATGCATACAAAGCCATCGCTTGGCATTCTTATGATTTGCCTAATTTCAAAAAAAAAAAAAAAATCATGGGGATGCAAGTGTTACTTTGTATCAGATGTGTACTCTTTTTTTTTTTTACATTAATGTCAGTTAAAAAATGGAGCTTCAGGTAGAGCCTGTGGCACTTTGACAAAAAATACTACTTAAACACTTGATTTAAATCCATTTACAAACCCTTTTTAGAGGACTGGGGGAAAAAAAATCAATAATCCAATTTGTTCATGATAATGAGCATATAAAGATAGCTGATGTTCAGAACCACTGATGTATTGAAAGGGGAAGGAAAATCACCCGTTTGCTAACATTTCATATCCTTATTACTCCACACTTTTTTTTAAAAAAAGCACAAAAAAAGTACACACAAATGCATCACTTGACAGCAAATACTCTCTACCATACGGATGTGTATTATTACTCCTGTATCAAACCACTATACGTCACAGACATACGGACGGTAAAGTAAAGGTGTCAGATTACGACAGAAGTTGTAGTAAAATACCACCTATATCCAAATACAAACTGGCTTACATATTTGTTTGACATAAATTTGTCACACACTGTCATAATTTGAATGGAGATCACAAAGACAGGTGACAGAAAATATCAACAGTAAATATAACACTTGTCACTTATTGGCAAAATAAATATTTGTACTGATTATTTGAGGTGCCACCCAGTACATATATATATATACAATATGGCTGTGCACTGAGATAATAAATATTGAAAGTGATAACTTGTATGTAATACAGTCCCCAAAGTATTAGTCAAAGTAAACACTATTAGCCCTCAAATACTAATTTTTCTGTTTCCTGATATCCTATCTTACATTGTACCATGATAAAATTATTTTCATCTTTTTTATTCACTACTTTCCTTCAATTAATTATGGGTGGCCCTAAAACTTGTTTGACAAATCCATTTGGGATGGTAGTGTCGGTAAACCTCATGAACATCTCTAAAAGGGATTCTTGGCATTTCATAATTTATCACCACCAAACCCTTCTCTACTGGTAACTAAACACCTAATGTAATTCCTGAAATTTAAGATACACAATCTAACATATCAAATATACTTAAATATATAGTATTTTCTACTATGTCCCCCCCTGAAATGTACCATATGTCTTACTTACATTTCCGTTCAATTTCATCATCATCTAGCAATAGTGATACAACTTCTTTTGGTTTGAGTTGATCAGGTTTGAAATTACCACCAGAGATTACCATTCTTTGGATCTATAAAACAAACAACACCATAGAGTGTAAGTATTTTATGGACAACAGTTTCATGATAGGTACCATATCCTCCCTGTCAGTGAGCACATCAACTGCAGTATTATGAAAGTTGCCAAATTCTCCCTTTCCGAAACACATCGATGGTGATATCTGAAAGTTGGCACATTCTCTCTGAGCACATTGATGGCAGTTTTATGAAAGTTGCCACATCCTTCCTGTCTGAACACATTGACAGTGGTATTGTGTAAGTTGCCATATCCTCCCTTTCTGAGCACATCGATGGCAATAATATGGAAACTGCCACGTCCTCCTTGTCAAGTCTGAGCACATCGACCGCCGGCAGTATTATGACAGTTGCCACATCCTCTGTAACCATATCAATGCCAGCATTATTCAATATTATGGCCCAATATTTTCGTACTCCAAGCATTACAGAACGAGTGATGTAGACACAGGTTATTGTGATGTAGAACAACCAAGGTATATCATTCCATATGTTCTGTTCATAGATAATAACTTGGCTTGTGCAAGGTATAATGAAAGTTGTCATTCTACACCTGAACACAGACTGAAATGTCAGTAAATATAATATCCAATATGTATATATCATACATTTATGTCAACTTTCCACCCACACACATCAAAGCTATCCATCAGGTCTGGTGGTATTTGAAAGTTGACATTTTAATTCAACAAACAACAGAACTATAATCACACATATTACAATGTAGTGTATTAGCTAACTGTTGTAATCCCCCCCCCCCCCCCCCCATCACACAAACAATTCCACACCTTCAATAATCAAAACACTTAAAAGATTTTACCAGCGTCTAATATTGTATGATTCTGTCATAAGTTCAATCCAGGTATTTTCTCTACAACCATTTCATATTCATATTCATATTCAACAGATAGGCGAATTCTTTTCTATGTGAATGAGACTCATTCAAGTATAACACCGCGTTGAATGTCAACCACTAATTCACGACATCTAGCAAGTGGCTGATCTGTGTTAGGTGGTATTCTAGTTTCATTCAAAGGTGATAGACTAGACTAGCCATCAAGCATTGAAATGACTTGTGTGGATACATGCATGAATATGAACACATACACACTTGTAAACATGAATGCAAACACACATAGCACATTTACACATTCACATCTCTACACACCCCAAAAATGAATGTATATAAAATAAGCATACATACACACACACACACACACACACACACATACACACACACACACACACACACAAGGCAAGCATGCATGCATAAACAGATACATACCTGTATGCCGACAAACACTTGTACATATACACACACCCCATGGTGCACACATACATGCACAAACATGTATGTACACAAACACACACCTGCATATATACACAATCACATGTACCTACACACACACACACACACACACACACACACGCATGCATACATACACACAAAACAAACGCATGCACACACACATGACACATGCCAACATGCACAAGCCCAATTTAATCAAAATCTGAAAAGTAATCAAAAGAACTGAAGAACAAAAACTAAACATTCAATAAGTTTTAATTTCTTCACTTACTTCACTCTTCTCCTTAGCTCTCTGTAGTATCCTCTCCTCAATAGTACCTTTACATATAAGTCTATACACAGTCACTTGTTTGGTTTGACCAAGTCGATGTGCTCTGTCCATAGCTTGCTGATCGACAGTAGGATTCCAGTCACTGTCATAGAAGATGACGGTATCGGCAGCCGTCAGGTTGATACCAAGTCCACCAGCTCGTGTACTCAACAAGAACACAAAGATATCAGATCTGAGGAGGGCAAAGTTAAACAAGAATTCAGACCTTAGGTACTTTTTGGGATGCATATTAAACAAGCCCTACTGTATATATACTCAAACAAGGTTTGGCGTACAGTCAGACAAACTGTATTTTTTTCGAGTTGGAAATTGTGAAGTCTAGATTGAAGATAAATTGATGGATATGTTTATCAATTTTGTTTCAAAACATTGTAAATCACGACTGCTTGATTTCTGTAAGTCCTCCAGCTCGGAAGGTTTCAAAACATGACTGAAGACTTGTTAATTTAAAAGTACTTATGGTGTGGTCTAACCATTCAATGCTACTGAACAGAGCAACACTCTCAGAAAACTTAGTAGATATTTATTTTATGCTACTTGTAGAAACTCTGAGATATAAACGTTTCCCTACAGCCTATTGAGAGCCTGACTTATTTGTTATTTTCTAGTGATCTGTTCATTTTTGTACATATAAGGTTTGTACTTTTTGGCCGGTGGCCACCAGTACTGAATAAATGATTGATTGATACTCTTCAGTTTGGCACTTATAAATTTGACTGACTGACTGACTGACTGACTGACTGACTGACTGACTGACTGATTGATTGATTGATTGATTGATTGATTGATTGATTGATTGATTGATTGATTGATTGATTGATTATGTTCTGTCTTGTCATCAATTCATCTACTGTCCTGTCGTCTTACCTTGACTGGAAGTCTGCCACCATGTCACGTCGGTCAGAAATCTTGGACGATCCATCTAGTCTCATGTAGGTGTGTTTGCGATGTACCATGAAATCCTGGGTTGAAAACAAACAATAGGGTATCTGAGTACAAAGTGCTAATGACTGTCTTCTAACATACTTGACAAGGGTTGGAACAGTATTATACTGATAACTGCAATCAAATGTCTTGATGTATGAGTTTATGTCAAAGCCACGACAGAGTTCTCCCTAGCCAAAAATGAGTGCTGGTGGGCAATTAATATTCATCAGCATCAATGATATATTCATTTACTAACAGCATATCATAATATCCTCATTGCAAGTCCCAAACAAGTCTGTGATTCATGTAAAACTGGACAGATCCTGAGCATTTCATTAAGTGTAAATTTCCTCGTGTAAAAATACACAATACAATGCAACACCTGTTCCACAATAATGGTGGGCAATCTGGTCAAAATAACTGGAAATTTTGGCTTGATTTTATCTACTTACCACCCTAAACAAAAATACAGTATATCTGCAGGTTCTATAGTAGTTACTGTAACATTTTACTATTCATTATGAGTAAAACAGAAGAAGTGTTTGATGTTCACTTTTTGGAATCAGTTTTAATAGCAGTTATAAGGTTTGAGCTACCCTTACATATGGCATTTTCATACACAAGGAAATCATGCACGTTTACCAGAATTTCCTATAAAGTGTATTATCTATGGAGGGAAACTCTGCAAATTTACCATATTCCCCTTAATCTGTAATAGAGGTAGAACATCGGTAAAAGGTAGCTTCAATGCACAGGCTATTAAAACCAGGGTTCCCTCCAAACGGCATCATACTCAGAAACTATGCAAATTTTACTGTATACTCTCTCTCTATTACCAGGGTTCTAAAACTTCAACAAAAAGCACGGACATCTGTACATGTAAGTGTTTATACCACAGGTTTACATTCTATTTTAAAGTTTAGCAGACAGAATAAGATTTCAACGTTTTCTGTTGGACACTGTGTCAACACTGTACTTTAGCCCCGCCAAATTATGATTCCGACAGCTATAGATATAATTCATCAATTAGCCGAACTTCAAACAACATCGAAGCCGATTAACGCGGCCATCTATTAGATACAACATCAAACATTTGGAATAACTAGAGTCAATACACTCTCGTATCTGTTACATATAACTGGTGCCTGGATGCCAGTCACAAAAAAATGTGATTAAAATTTTTTTGTAGGGAACATATGTATCGGGGGCAGAAAACGTACGTGCTATGCTTTCACCCTTTGAAATATAGTAAATACACCTGTTGTTTTTGCTATGTGACATTTATAACTGTTCGAAATAAAAAAATCTCCTGTTACTGTCACTCATAATTTCTGTGATGGTTGTTGCTTACTGTAAGTTTAATTGTTGGTCATTATTTGAATATAGGCATAACTTATAAGCAGTCTTAGCTCATAAACTTGAACCTGACTGATGATACAACAGTGGCAATCGCAGTTTCGGCTTACTGAGATTTACACAAGCTAAATCTATTGTTGTGGCATGTTGATATTACTACTCTGGCAATTGAGGTCTTGGTTTACTAAGATAGACACAAGCTAAAACTATTATTGTGACATTTTGATATACTACTCTGGCAACCGAGGTCTTGGTTTACTAAGATAGACACAATCTGAAACTATTATTGTGACATTTTGATATACTACTCTGGCAATTGAGGTCTTGGTTTACTAAGATAGACACAAGCTAAAACTATTATTGTGGCATGTTGATATACTACTCTGGCAACCGAGGTCTTGGTTTACAAAGATAGACACAATCTGAAACTATTATTGTGACATTTTGATATACTACTCTGGCAACCAAGGTCTTGGTTTACTAAGATAGACACAATCTGAAACTATTATTGTGACATGTTGATATACTACTCTGGCAACCGAGGTCTTGGTTTACTTAGATAGACACAATCTGAAACTATTATTGTGACATTTTGATATACTACTCTGGCAACCAAGGTCTTGGTTTACTAAGATAGAGACAAGCTAAAGCTATTGCTGCAGACATGTTGATATAAGCTATTGAATGGACATTGGTTTAAATTATACTCTCAGTAGGGTGGCATTTCTGATGACATCATTAATCTTGCAGTGTACATTTTGGGGACTTCCAATCTATCTAGTCTTCCTACACTATCTTGATTACTAGGTGAATATATCTGCACAACAGATGCACTACTATATCACCTACTTGTGTAATCAACCATATCAAAACAACACCTAGTCTTTATCTTGGTAAGCTATTATAAACCTTGATTGCCACTGTGGTAACACATGGGAAAGCCGAGATCTTGAAATCCCTGCTAACGCTATGTTTGAGATTGAATTGGCTGACTGTACAAATTTTACGCATGATTTTTATCATTTCATCATAACACGCCTGATTTAGCATATTACCTGACAGGAAAATAACATACTGATAGCGGTACACATTATTGCCTTCTACAAATGAATATCATTTATATCAGCACTGTACAATTAGAATCAAAGAAAATAACACTGGCACATTTGCTTGAATGAAGTGAACTTTGGAAAGACTTCATTCAATGACATTGTTAGTTTAAAACAACAATTGATTGCATCTGATGCAAAAAAAAAAAAGGGGGTTCGCTCTGATGTACGTTTAGATGATGCTTTCATTAGTTTGTTCATATCTGTGGAAGTTATAATGTGACGCTAACAATCGTACTCGAGTATTACAACATGTTGCATTCTATCACTGCACTGAGTTATGGAATCCTGGCTCATGTGGTTTCTATGCTTTGGTAAGTTGTCAACACTAACTACATTGTATGTCTTAATTTGCATGGAACTTGTCTCACTCCTGCTTATCACATGTAAGCAAATGCATCAGTGTTTTCTTGTGTGTTGTATTAACCTTGGCGCACACTTACATGTATAACGGTGTATAAGCCCTATATACATTTCTAAACTATGTGGGGCGTCCAAAATCCATTGCAGCCTCTATAAGCACATCGGGTTAATCCTTCACATAGCAACCTGTCCTACCAGGACCCTAGTGGGGGCGGGGGGGGGGGGGGGGGGTTGACTGTGACAAAATCATGTTTCAAATGTTAACATTAACCATTCAGGAACAAAATGGCAAAATGGGGAGGTTCAAACAAACAACCTGCTGGTTCCAAGCCAACCACTCTAACCTTTAACCTTTGACCTTTGATCATGACCTAAAAGATAGTTTATTTTCACTTTCCTCCAAAGTTAGTACATCATGAGTCTTTGACAAAAGTGAACCAGTCCTGTTAGATCAAACTCTAGCTCTGAAATGGTGTACACGTGTTATTCAATCTACAGCAGTGCTCTGAAATCATACACAAGTGTTCCATATTGAACACATGCAACTATTTGTGATCATTAATCATGGCTCATATATAATCAAAACAATAAAAGTTCACTGACACTAAACAGCTTAACAAAAACATGGACATCTAAAAAACAAAGAATCAACACATAAATTTATTCGCAATAAATTTACCTTTTTTTGATGTCTAACTTTCAAGTGATTACTTAATTAATTTATTCAATACACATTATTCAGTACTTTCAAAGACTGAAAATACATCCCTTTCTTTTTTTCACAGTACTAGGGTGATTCAGAAATCGTGCGGAGTCTGTGTATCAGCTTGGTTTGGTGGAAGTCTAACCTGTTGTACAATGCACTCTTAGCTACCTTGACACAGGGTTGCAGCTTGTATTCAATAATCCTCTACTCACAGTATGCCCAGGGTGGTAGAAAATCAACTTTTTGTTCCATATGTTCCTGACTGTTGTCCTATCTATCAAGGACATTTCTAATACTCCGTGTTTGCAGTCTCAACTCTGCTCTCTCATTATAATCTACAAATTTTTTTTTTAATGAATATGTACACAGTATCGGTGGAGTTTTATGCTTACTATGGCCGCAGTGGTCCCCTGTAAAAATGTATCAATCATGTTGAATACATATTGCACTTGTTGGTTCTATACCTCTAGCAGTATGTTTTAAACTCTAAATTCCTGAATAATTTACGACAATTATAAAAAGAAACCATTATACAGTCACTAAAGACCATTACGATCAAGGATTTTATTACAATGACAAACACACAGGAGTAGGAATTCAATTAAATTATTGAAAAATCTCTTGGTTGCAATCCAGACACAAAAAAAAAGACTTTAATCTTTGACTTGTTTCGTACTATATCAATTATTAAAATCTTACACGGTTGATGAACTGTGCACACTCTTACGAAATATCAATTTTTAAAAATTCTTTTTAGTATTTAGATTCATCCAATTTTTAGTTATGTTTTCTAAACAGTGACGGGCATAATTTCACAAGCCTACAGGAGGAATTGATGTGAATGAACACAAGTCAGGGTAGGGTAGCAGCATGGAAATAAATAATAATACACCATGCACAAGTTGTAAGCATTCAAACAGAAAATACAGGATTTCTACCCTGGTCGTTCTACACCACCACTAAGTATGTTTATGCCATTGATTCTGTGGTGCTCAAACTGCCAATGTTTTTCCAGATTTGTCCTGAATCATGCTAGTACAGGTATATGACGTTTGACTAATTTTTCATCACTTAGTTGAGGAAAATACTGTATTTATGTAGAGTCTTACCAATGACGCACTGAAGGTATTTACTACTGGGTCACACCTATACCGGAACAGTACAGACCTTTCCAACTTTTTTGAACACTTTCCCGTTGGACGCTTGGAATCCTTATTGGCATCAAAAACATGGGATTAATTCAGAGAACAAATGTCCTACCAGGAACTGAGGAACCCATTTATTTTACATTGCATGGTGAAGTAACAGAACACTAAGGTGGCTTTAAGTCTTACTAACAAACACCTACAAGGTTGTGTGAATGTGAATTCTTACCTCCAGTATGTCAATCATTCTTGTCATCTGAGAGTAAATGAGGACTCGGTGTCCCTGTGCCTTCATTTTCGTCAACAGCTTATCCAAGACGAACAACTTGCCAGAATCCATTATCAAAGTTTCTTTGCCTGTCAAAACAGAAAGCGCATACGAATGAAATTGTAACTTAATATTCAGTTCTGGTGGATTTTACAAAGGAATGGCAGATTGATACGGCTGAAAGTGCCCAGATAGAGTATTAAGTTTTCTTTCTAAAATCTTGACAAAATAAGAGAAACTTTCCTTAATTTTGATACAATTTTTTAAAGAATCAGTTGTGATTGTTTCATGCCTAAAAAAAGTGTACGAGAAATTGCAAAAAGTACAGAACCACAACTATCAAAATCACAAAATTCTACCCGTCAGAAACTTCCATGCAGACACTCTTCCCTTTTTTCTGTAGTTCTATTATTTCCAGATTCATTGTGCAACAAAAATGCGTGATACTTTCCATCTGGTTGCATGCAGGACAGAAAAAAAGGACTGAGCAGTACTTTCTGTTGAAGAGCACTTTGAGAGAAATGGTGCACAATAACTGAAAGATGGTCCAAAAATGTACACACAAAAAACCTCATAATCATCTCATTTGCGTGGCTTTGCGTATTTGACGTCAGGTTTGATTATCTAGTCAGCATTGGCATATGGTCACATTGAAAGGCATTTTGAAGTGGCGGGAATAAAAGGCTGACGACCTGATCAAATATTGGCCTGGCAGATGAAGGTTTGCAGTAGCAGACAAATAACACACATCTGCCAGTAATTAGTTTAATAATTCAAACACTTTTCATTGATTAATCTGACAGACGTGTATTGTAGAATATGCACTCAGACAGGTTAATGGGCCGTCAGGAGGGAATTCGCCAATATCAAAGAAAATATTGTCATGCAAAAATCCTACGACCTTAATAATGATGTCATTTAATCAGGTTGTCATACAAAGTGAAAATCATACGTTGGTTTATCCCTCTCTCCAATTTATACATCACGTATCTTTCATCTCACTGGTTTGAACTCGAACAAAACATGTGGGTCTTTTTTTGTTTTGTTTTTCGAGAATAAGTCGACACAGATACCAAAATCAGAAATACAGAATTTCAATATAGTACAAAATTAGCATTGATTCTGCCAAGGTTGATATAATTTAGGTGTATACATTGAGATTTTATTGGACTGTTACAAAAAAGACGTCTGTGTGTATAATGTATGGAGTCTGCTGTGATAATTATCGCGACCTTTTTTTTTCTTGAAATCAGTGCCAGACATGGTAATTGTGCCATTGAGAGCTCTTTATGTATATAACATCAGGAGTTGACATCGTAATTACTGCCCCAATAGTCGATTAATAACCTGCATCAATATGCTATATTGTGTCTGTAAATCAGACCACAAAACTCTAATAGACTAGTGTGAACAGTTCTGATAAATTCAATTTTATTTTTTATCGTACATGAAGCATTTATTTAAGAGCTGTTGAGTCGACTACTTTTTGCATAAGAAATAGAGCTGGGTGAGAGAGGCCCTATATAATGTTTTCGGTATAAATATCGATAAACTCTTTAAGTTGACCATATGCCATGTAACATTATTAAATTCTCTTTTAAAAGTAACATATTAAGCAGCTACATTACAAGTAAAACCCTTAAACCAATACTGTTATAGACATTATGTCTGTTTTCAGAGTACATCATTAGTTTTGTGATTTTTTTAAAAATAAAAGTTACAGACTGTTCATTCATGCACTGAATATAGACACTAAAAGCCCCCGAGGGATGGAGCAGAAACTATGCATGGTGATTTGTCTTTTCTCTCTCTACACCTATTTACCAGATTTCCCATTATTTTCACATTCTCTATCCCAAGGTCAATTCTGAATCAATGTTCCTGGGTTGATCAATGAACGTTTTACGCATGGCTTAGTTTTAAAATCATCGATGGATGAACGGACGGACGGACGGACGACATAACGAATGGTTAACTAGTTACAGCTCACCCCATCTGTGCTCTCTTTGCTGTATATGTACAGCATGACAATATTTATCGGTTTTGAGTTCCTGAAATAAACTATATGACAACCTTTCAGGCGGCCAATAAGCACACAATGACTTTTTTTTTTAAAAAGACAATTTGTCATTTTTTATCCACAAAAATATTTTCATAGTATAGCCGCTGATTTACCAAACAAATATGACAAGATATAAAGAACAGGGCATTCAACTGTGGAAATTGATTCACATTCATCTGACATTTAATGTAACTTCATGTACATATTTCAATAATATATAGATACTTCCTTTGGGTCATCGGGTAACACACAGTATGTGATGTTAATCACAACTATTGCTTTATGTAATATTTTTTCCTGTAATCATATTTCATTTTGTGTCCAGACATCTGTTACCTTGTGCATGGATAGTGACAATCATGTCATTGTAATGGTGCATGTTTAACCTTGTGTATTTGATATACAGTCTTTATTATACATTCCACATTTGGTTGGGATCTAACTGTCACTCCTGAAAGCTGTCACAGCTGTGCTGACACTTGTGAATGGCCAGATAGGGCGTATGATCTGAAACGGTCATTGATTTATCATTTATTTGGGATGATACCGATGATGCAACTAGTTACGTTCACACTTATTCCACTTTAATAGATCAGTTTAGATATGGTGTACTACTATGCGACATACTGAAGATAGGTTCACACTTACACAGAGGTTTGTTAGTTTAGTAGTGGCATGTGTGGGGGGGGGGGGGGGGGGCAGTCTTCGCTTAAAGGGGAGTGCCACTCCAGGAAATAAAGGCATTTTCATAAACTTTGAGTTATCGAGTGTCATTTGATAGTTTTATATCATCTATATTATGCAGGATTTCACAGAAACACCAATTTGAACTTCTGCCCGGCCTAATTTGGAGATTTTTACCTTTGGCCACATTGCATCATGGGAGTCAACAAACTGATGCATATACAATAGGTGAAGAATGAATATGCATGGAATTTTTACTGAAGGACTGAAGGTATTAGGTACTAACTCCCATGAGGAAATGAGGCCCACATTTCCCTTTCAGTTAGGTTCACACTTAAATAAGTTAGTCAGTTCAGCATTGGGCAGTGTTTACTGAAGCTAGGTTCATACCAACATAAATTAGTCAGTTCAGTAGTGGTGTTGAGCACTGTTAACTGAAGCTAGGTTCATACCAACATAAGTTAGTCAGTTCAGCCGCGGGCACTGTTTACTGAGGCTAGGTTCATACCAACATAAGTTAGTCAGTTCAGCCGTGGGCAGTGTTTACTGAAGCTAGGTTCATACCGACATAAATATAGTCAGTTCAGTAGTGGTGTTGAGCAGTGTCTACTGAAGCTAGGTTCACAATCACAGAAATTAGTCAGTTTAAAATGATGGAGGACAGTCTTTATTTAAGCTAGTTACTAGTTAATCAGTTTAGCAGTGGTATATATTCACACTCACCAAAGTTGGTCAGTTTAGCAGTGGTGTATATTCACACTCACCAAAGTTGGTCAGTTTAGCAGTGGTGTATGTTCACACTAACCAAAGTTGGTCAGTTTAGCAGTGGTGTATGTTCACACTCACCAAAGTTGGTCAGTTTAGCAATAGTAAAGGGTTGTGTTTATTCAAGGTGTTTTATGACATGAACGGTCGGTCAGTCGGTCGGTCGGGTCGGGTCGGGTCAGGTCGGGTTGGGTTGGGTTGAGTAGGCCGGGTCAGTCAGTCAGTCAGTCAGTCAGTCAGTCAGTCTGAACACATTACTGATATCATTATCAGGGAAGGTTAAGTTGACCAATTTGAATTTACCAATGCTATAGTACCCGTGTGTTTGTAACAAGGGTCTCCAACAAAACTAAGGGGTATTCTTTGGACACTGAATATAATATTCTTCTTCCATTCTTTCTGGAAACTATAGTTCTTACACACAAGTAAGACCTCAAGACATGGCTATTAACAGACAGATACAAATTTTAACCTTATATTAAAGTATATGGGCAAAACGAGGCAGAAAACTGACTGTCCAACATATATACCCGGTACATGTGCCCACACATTCTATATTGCTATTTATAAACTGTGGAATCGTCAGGACGTTCATTCACCCATCCACGGAGCCAAAATGCTAATCTGTTTCTACAAAAGGGAGATGCCATACAAACAGACACCCACACATTCAACACATGAGTTTATTTGTACTACCTGCATACATAAAGAAATTCTCACAGTTTTAAAAGTAGGACAACACATTTCAAAAGTGTCAATTACTAATTCTATTTTCACGGTATTACTGACATTTGCAGAACAAAAAATGGAATAATTACTGGATGTTTGGACGATGAAGTAGCAATGTGTCGGTTTCACTGGAAACAAATGTTTATTTCAACTGTCTGATATAAAACTAACGAGACATCAAATTTATTTTGATATTTATAAATTAAAGTGCATTCACTCTTTGTTTTTTTAATTTCAAGGTGGCACAGGCTAACTTTATATGTGTTTTTACTGTTGGCTGAAAAATAGTTCCATAAAACCTGGTATAATGTTAATATTGATGTATGTCAATCATCTTTCAGACACTTTTAGAACAGTTGATGACATAATAGAGATTCCCTTGACATTTTAGTACTTTTATTGGGGGTGTACTAAATTATGTCATTGAGTTGTTTATCTATTACTAACAGTGTTTTTTTTTGCTAAGGATGGGGAACCCCCCGGTAAGTGGAATATGGTAAAACTCAGTGGTACAGCTTCCAATACATCGTACCATGAATTTGATGGGGAACCCCGATAAAATGACAGGGGAACTCGGGTAGATTTTACCTGCTTACCACACTCAACAAAAATACCGTTATTACATCTAAATACCCGGTTTTGTCAATAGCACATGTCGGTCAAGTTGGCTTCAGTAAGTTGAAAACTACATGAAACTTTTCACATGTAGTAAAAATTACCCCCCCCCCCACCCCACCCCCAATAACGTATAAACTCAGTATGTACCCATTTAACAATTTAACAGTACTCAAACTGTGTATGTGATAAGTTTCTTGGTAATTGCATATTAGACATCCAATGTCTGTGTATGTTAACTTGGCACAAAAAACTTCAATAGCACAACATACTCTGACATTTCAAAACATAAACATGACACCACCGTATTTAAATATTAAACAAGGGACAAACCTTCTATTTTCATCAATTTTTCAGACATTTACTAAATAAAAAACCTAAAATCTTACTTGGTATTTGTATATTGGACCATCCATGGGTTGGTTTCACAGCTAACAAACCACTTGGCCTTGTTGGAAAGAACTCCCAGGGTGACATGACACATTGCTTGTATACTTCCTGACTACCAAATAGTAGACTATTCCTAGCTTGCAGTGATCCACCAAACTTCTCAGTGTCGTGTTCATAGGCAGCGCTGCGGTCGCTGCAATGGTAGTCCAGGCTTGTACTACACACCTGACGAGTGAAAATAAAATAAACACTAATATAAACCAAACATGCTGAAACTTTGAGTTCCTTTTTTTGAAATCTAATCATTTACTATGGTGATAATCAAATACATCCTGTTACTATGGCGTTACATCCTGTTACTATGGCATTATTGAAATCTATTATTACCAAGGTGATATTCAAAGATATTTTACGGAGTTATTCAAATATATTCAGTTACCAACAAAAATTTCCAAATTCATTCTATTACTAAGGAGGTAATATTCAAATCTTTTCAAACAGTTACAGAAGTAATATTCAAAATACGGTACATTTCATAGTAATATACCTGGGATTTAAATAGTTACCATGGTTATTCCAAATACCACTGAATTACTTAATGAATGCTTTAAAAACATACATTGCCATCAATACATTCAGTGACATAAGTGACGTTCAAATAATTAGTTTACTACTTATTAATGATACTGTTATTAAAAAAACCTCAATATTTGAATCTTTGTCAATTGTTTTAAAAATAATGTGGCCAACAAACAAAATTAGTATACAAAGAACGTTGATACAGCTAAAATTCGACTTCACCTAGTCTATGTAGTCTGACTTTTAACACATTAAATAATGTAGATACAGCTAAAATTCAGCTTTACCTAAAACTATGCAGTGCGACTTTTACAATGTTAAACAATGTAGATACAGCTAAAATTCAGCATCACCTAAATCTATGCAGTGCGACTTTTACAATGTTAAACAATGTAGATACAGCTAAAATTCAGCATCACCTAAATCTATGCAGTGCGACTTTTACAATGTTAAACAATGTAGATACAGCTAAAATTCAGCATCACTTAAAACTAACAGATTCTACCATGTTGGACAATGTTGACACAGCTAAATAGCATTATAAATTATCTTCTGCACAATTCTCTCAAAAACATCAAGCTTTCCATTACAATGGTTAATAAAAAAAACCCTCATTCATGAGTTTCTTTATTCCTAAACTAAACATGAAAGACACAAACAATTAAAGGAAATGTGGGGTTGTTTGTTTTTTTCAATATTGTTCAACTTTCAAAGCCACTGTTCTCTGACCAAAGTCCTACATATACAGGCAACTTTTTTTATGAAATATGGATAGATTTTCACTACGAAGTTCCTCATTTAAAATTTGCAAAGGTTTCACCTTTATACAGATAAGAAACAAGATATGGAAAATGTCATCAATATTGATAGTTTTGCGTCAGAAACACAGACAGCACAAAATAAAATACTTCATGGAAATTGAAACGGATACTTTATCAACTAACATAGTATAAACATACCAAACTTTCATGTCTGGACACGAAAAGAGTAAAATATAAAAGTATGTCATTGAAACCACCTTTTGCATATGACCCCCAGTTATTTTTCAATTTCATAATTCAGGAGTTACATATTAGTGTTATTTATGTTCATTTCCAAACAAATAATTAACAGCAATATTTTTCTGTTTACATATTTTAAATGAGATTTCCATATGTTTCTGATGTATCATATACAGAGTATATATACTAACATTGAAACAAACGACCTTCATTTGACATTTGGGACTCAACAGTTGTCAGCAATCAAATTTTACTTCCTGTATTCCTTTATTCCTTTTTCATAACTGCAGGGGGGAGGGGGGGGGGATGAATAAAGTAGATTTCCTATAGGTAAGTTACAATTGAAATACGCTACAATTTCCTAAATTTAGAAATGTACATGGGATTAATATATTTAACAGATGTTACATTACCACTGTCTATTCATTGATCACGCTATGCCGGTTGCCATGGTAACCAGGCTGTTATTGCCATGGTCAATGTCATGACACTTTGCTCTTTTATCATATCGACATGACAACCACCGAGGTTTCCTCCTCAAATTATTCCTTTGTAACAATTAATCTATTCTACATATCGTTTCTTTATTAATGATGGTGTAACTTTCCTACGCATTTTGACAAATTGTATTGGTTGCCATGAATAGTAAATCGTTAGGATACAAGATTTTTTTTTTCAACGTGTTCCATTTCACTAAAGCTCTAGATACGATTACAATCATTTCCTGTCCTTCAAGGCAAAATATCCTGATGTCCACTTTTATTCATTAAATGTTACATTATTTTATTTAAAAATTTGCATATAAGCCAGCATGACCTTGATAACACATCCAATAATTCTGTGAAATCTCAACAAATATTAATCATTAAAACTTACAGGATAAATTTAAGAGAATTAAAATAAAATAAAAAATATGCTGACTCATGTGAGGGTAATCTATGGTAAAAAAACATAAATTAATAAAGTAAGGACAAATGATAATATCACCATAAAATATCACAATACATTCACAAGTTTCACAAAGTTCATACATAAATTTATTATATTAGAATGACTTTATACCATTCAGTGTCCTTTTTTCTATCTAAGTACTTTTAAAAAAAAAAAATTTGGCAGAGAATTGGCAGGTTAGTATATACTCAGTCTCCTGGGGGCAGTATACAGTCATGAAAAAATATATATCAGAAATTGGACTCTAGGTGGCGCTGTTTAATATTGCACTCTCACAGCACAAGTATGACAAGTACTTGTTCTATTTTGCTTTTTTCCTGTGACCTACTGAAGAAAACCCTTGTCACATTTTCTTTTACAATTTTTTAGAGCATTTGCACTTCAACCCTTGAAAATGAGATTTAAATGGACATTCATCGCAAAATAGTTTACTTTTCAAGCAAAAAAATTAAAATTAAATTTGTAAAACTTTGCATCATTGTGACATCAAAGATGTTAAATTAATTCTGACAAAATATGACTGGAAAGCTTTGAAATTCAAGATGTATAGAATGACATACCTTTGGCATGGTACACAATAAGAATGTAGGTACATCGCTTGGCTGGCAGCGTCTGATGACAGGGGGTCTCCTATCTGGTGATTTCAGTGGAGGAAAGTGACCAGAAGCAGTCAACCCCAAACCAAAACTCTGACTTACAGAAAGGCTACTCCCAAGACTGGTTCTCTGCAAATGAAAAATCACGAAAGATGAATTCTTCATTGTCTTTGAAAACAGTAAAGTTGGATACATTTTCCTCTTCCTTAATTTTTCCTTAAATCGTTTTCAGCAGTAAGAGAAGTAAACTGGAGTAAAAATGCTTAACAATTTACATATTTGACCAAATTGATCAAAATCTGATGCATTAACTCTTTCACCACCATTGGCCTCATGGGATTGTTTGTGCTCCACCAGCCCCCTCACTAACATAAAGTGAGGGTGAGTGGTATGCAATCAAATTGATGTAAAAATACTTAGAATTGCCCAATCTTTGAAAATTAGGTATCATTTTACTGGAAAATAAATTGTCTATATCATACTTACAAATAAACACATTCAAATATCACATTCACAACTGAAATTTGGGTTAAAATAAGAAAATATTGGTAAAAAAAACCTGTGTTGTTTATTTATTGACATATCACAAATAAACAAAACATTTATATTACAAACAAAATTCAAAATACCAACATTTATGTTTCTACAAAATTCTGTATGCTGGTTAAATGGTCAAAATCGGCGAAAATTTGGCAGAAAATGTTATTTTCAGTCGTACTAAATTTGAACGGAAAAAAATAACGGCTCTCTAATCTGATTACGACGCAATTAGTCGGTCCCGCACCGACAATGAAAGGGACAAAAATACTTGAAGTCGTTGCACCAATACCTTCAGAAAAATTAGTTTGTGTAATTATATATCATTATTTGACAGAACAACAAAAAATTATCACCAAATCTATCCTCAAAATCAGTAAAAAATGCCCACAAGTTGGTAGTATACGAGTCCGAATCGGGACGACAAAGTGGCGCTTTTTGCCAACATGCTGTACCCACAAAACCAAATATGCAGTCGGGACTTTGAAGTTACGTTGCGATAATCTGATCCTTCCATTTCCTGCATTGAGTTCACTCAGTCATCTCCTTGTATAGAACATCGTATTCATACTCAAAATTGAGGGGAAATTTCTACGAACAGCACCGTTATTTATATTGTAAGTTACGTTAGGGGAGACAGATTTTGCTTCGGCGATGTTGAAATTTGAATTTTACGTTGAATAACGCACATAAAAAATCCGATTCGTAAAATCGCCCGTATCGTGCATAAATTTCCCTCCACTGACCTTCACACGCTGAGCTAGTACAAATACAAGTCATTATTGAGATGTAACAAAAGAAATAAAACCAAAATAATCCATTTTATAGCCAAAAATTACAACCAAGACGTTAGTATGGGAGTCGGTACCTGTCACAAGATTGCGTAAATTTGCCGACATTCAAAAATTCAACCGTAAACTGCCGCCGGTAGCTCACACGGACTTAGCGGGAATTTGATGCTTACACACAAGTACAACGTGTTCCCATAGCTAAATACTTGTATTCAATGATGTATTTCGAGTCAAATTCTGTCGAAATATACAAAGACAGTGACATAATTTATATCGTAGACCATGTTATGAGAGCCGTTAATTATATCCGCCATGTTTAAATTCGATCTTGTGGGCGAAAAACGCACGTAAAATTACGATCGCTCGTTATTTGGATCGTAGCTCTCGATACCGTTCCCTATCATACATTCAAAATGGCAGGTAATATAAACAAGGCTAATACGCATGTGTGGAACTAGTTATGGCAGCAAATTTTGCAGCAATTGCTGCCTTTGAACGGTTTTACGGCAAGATAGGTGAATGAACTTTGGCGTCCCGGTATACCGGGTACTGGTGGGCGCCCTAGCGCGTCCCGGTATACCGGGTACTGGTGGTGAAAGGGTTAACTTGACGCGATCATTTACCTGTTTGCTACTTTTATTGTCGTTTGTTCTTTTTTGTTCTGTGAGCATCTTGTACCTACATCTGACAAAGTACTATAGGTGTTCTCAAACCCAATCTCGTACGTTCATGTATCAAACCAGAATCTGTCTTATAATATAACACTCGACGTTCAAAATTGAAACAAACAGAACTACCAAACAATAACGATAACACCATTCTCTGAGCTTGAGCTCTTTTACAGAGCATTCTTAAGTACTGCACCAGTATGTTTCAGCACATTACACATTCTTATTCGTTGAGTAAATTCACGCACCACTCATGTTTTGTATGAGAACTCCTATGGTATTGTGTCAGATGTAAGTATCAGGTGCTCACAAAACAAAACAAAAGAACAAATGTCAATAAAAGTAGGAGGTAAATAAAAAAAAATCGTGCCAAGTTCCCTACATCAGATTTTAATCAGACTGATATTTGACTTACCCTGGTTGGTGATCGAGGACTAAGTGTTGGACTTGTGGGCAGTGTCTTCTTAGTTGGTGATGTCAATCTATTCGGAGAGCCGACTTTAAGTTTTGACATGCGTATTTTGCGATGCCATGGGGTCTCAGCCATGAAGTGGATGGTGTGTGTTGTATGTGCTATCACCTGGTTTGTATGGCTAGTAAAGATGAGGTCTTGAAGGACGCTACTGCTGTGTACATTGGGAAAAGACGTAATCCAGCTTGGCCAGAGTAAAAGACTGTCTCTTGATAAGTACCTGAAATGGACAGTAGAGAGAAATTGATAGAAAATGATATAATGCTCTAACAATCAACTCTACATTATACCATGCTCGTGCCAAGCTGAACCAAAAAATGGAATATACACTCAGGTTGTTCTACGCCACAACAACGTGCATCTATGTCACGACTATGCATATGTGTCTACGTCACTGGTTCTGCTGTGTTCGAAATACGAGTGAAAACATTCACAATTGCCATTACTTTCCCTCGATTTTTCTTTGATATTACTGGCTCTGGTATAATTATGTTAATTTCCAATACTTTTCTTCATTCAGCCGGAAAATACTCGTGACCTAAGAGTGTCACTATTCATCCAGTGACTCGTAGCGACTCGTAGTGACAAACCCCCTTTAATATGTCACTCATATTTTCTTTGGCTGAACAAGGAAAATTATTGGGGAATAACTAACATCTAAATGTCTCCTCTTTCATCTCTTTTATCTGTATATATATATTTTTTTCAAATAGTGTGTGAAGACTGTAGTCAAAAATTTCTTCTTCCACGACTAGCCAGCCACACAGATTTCAGGTGTCATTGAATACAATTCAAAAAAATTGACATGGATTTGGTGAACACTTTGATATAATCACTTTGTCATTATTGTTGAGGACTGACAGGGTACCTGATTTTTACAAAAGAGCTTTGCATCCATATTTACTTTTTATCAAGGAGAATACAGAAATAATGAGCGGCTCTTTACCCCAAGTTACCTAAGTTCAGGAATGAGGTAGAAATTACGAGAGGTTCTGTGACACTTGTTGTGGGTAAACACTACAATTACAAGTGGGCTCAGTCCTGCTGTTACCTTGTTCAGAGAGAACACACAAACTACAAGAGGGATTAGTACCCTGTTACTGAAATGAGAACACAGAAATTACAAGTGGGCTCAGTCCTCCTGTTACCTTGTTCAGAGACAACACAGAAATGATAAAGAGGCCTTAATGTTCCTATTACTTCGTTGAGTGAGAGTAGAGAAATTACAAGGGGGCTCAGTTATAATTATTTTCAGATAGCACAGTAAATTGAGCACCCTCAGCTATGTGTTTTCAGAGAAAATACATAAATTACACATGGGCTCAGTATCCCTAACATTTAGCCTGATAGAGTACAATAATGGCAACCTTGGGTAACCTCGTCCAGGGAAACCACAGCAATTACAAGACTGGTACCCCCTGGAACAAGGCTACAGGGGGTGCCAAGGTGTAACTTACTTGGATGTAGACTTCTTTGGTGGGCTATGTCTGGTACGATAATTCCTCTCCTCACTCCATAATCTCTGGTGGTATACCCTATACGCTGCCTTCATCACTGTAAATACTGTTAGCCACTGAACAAGAGAACCTGCCAGCATCAACTGATTCATTTCACCAGGAGAGACGTCAATGAAACGTGTGTACGAAAAACAGCTCCTGTGTGTTGGAGTTGGATGGCTTGGAAAGATGGAGCGATAGATATGTTCTGAATGGTGGATGTATAGAGAGTTGAAAAGGACCCTATAAGGTAAAGCAATGAAGATAAGTTTGAGTTTGTACATAATTAACAGGTTTACCAATTGGTCAGTCTGTCAAGTAATAGGCTAAATTTTTATAGAGCACTTTCCTACACAAGTATTACCCCCTGGTATGGACCTATAACAATACAACAGTCCTTTATACTTCTTCAATTCTCTTAGGATCATGCAATCCATTGCAGCCTCTATAAGCACATAAATCATTCACATACTATCCCTCTATTGTAACAGGTCCCCAGGGTTAGATTTCAACCATTACAGTGCCACAGTCAACCCAGTGGTATAAATATAGACCTGGCAGGACCAGAAGTTGCTATGCACTCATAGAGGCTGCAATGGATTGTATGCTACCCAAAGCAAATTGAGGAAGATATAGAAAGGGGGTGGGGCACTGTACTGCTGCAGTTCTGTGCTATGGCTAACAAGCCTTCAATAAAAGACATACTGGTAGTCCCCAACTTGTGTGTTTTATGGCAAAGTTATTATGCAAATTTGAATGGTGTCGCTAGATACAAAACCTTTTTACACCAATTTGCTTATTTGATGATGTGGGTGAAGGCACTTGAATGGAGTCACTATGTATTATACATCCAAAGTTATGATGCATAATGTGAAAATTAACAACAACTATGGCTGCCATCCTTCCATATTTGATTCAGTCATAAAACAAAGTGACGTGCATATGTCTCACATAGTATGTTACTTTTTATGTCAGGTTTGGTTGAAATCAGTTGGTGCATGCCAGAGATATGAGAGTGAACGTACACATGCACAGCTGGACAGACAGAACCCAATGTATAAGTCCCCGTCGAGGCAGTGCCCGTTGGAGACTAACAAAACATACACAGCTATGATCATGACATTTATTGTGAAAGGCCCCCCTGTTAAGCAATGTGTACATTACAATCATTACATAAAGTATCTCTGTGATACTTACTTGCATTTGTCAGGTTGTACTTTCTCCAGCACACCCTCCCTGTACAGTAACTTAGGTAGCAGAAATGAGTTGGCTCTGGTAGTCAGGGGTGATCTTGTCTCTCTCTTCTCAAACAATTCAGGATGGTTACATACCTTGTAGAAAATACAAAGACAAACACTTGGATTAGAATTAATGATATTATTCTGATCCTGGAAAAACCTAACAAACACTATGTTGACCCATTAGTTTTCATACATATGGGTTGGACTAAGGTACAATAACACAACTTTTCCCTGATTTTGTTTGTTAAAGGTATACAAATCTTTTTTCAAAATAAACACACAGACTTTTTAAACAACCTCATGATCACTTTCTAGATTTTGTCGTACGCGTTCTTTCATAGCCCGTGTAGAACTGTCGTGATTTTCCACAGAGTTACTGAGGTCACGCATTGCATAATACTGGTGAGTTCTGTCTGTATAGGGAATAGTCCCTAGTGGTCCAAGTCTTAGATTAGTATAGTATCTCCACATCTGCACTCGTCTTGTGAGTGACTACACACTGATTGATACAGTCTACCCATCAGGTCTGTAGAATTCTCGGTTTGGATCAGCTACAGAAATCTCTTAGTCTAGTCCTATGCCTGTCAACATTTTTTTACAATCAGTAACCTCTCCACATTTAGTTAAACTGACAAATGTTACTGAAAATTGAGCTAAACCTCCTGCTGGGGAAAAAGGCTGGACAGTCCATGTCAGTAGTAATCCATCACAGAGTACCAGGCAGTTGTAATTGCATGGTTATTTCATTGCGACAATAGCTCATTAATCTTCAATTAGAATGGCCTTGTTTGACTAAATCACATGGGGATGTGATAACGTCATCACGTTTATATCAATGCTCCAATATCATTAAGCTATCGATATCAGGGGTAAAAATGTAATGTTGTGCTAGAGTAACCCATTTGACTATATGGTGGAGATGACCGTAGTGATCGTAAAGCATGCAGGAAACTAGACTAGAAATCTCCTGACTACAGTGGAATTGAACCCATGACTTCTAGTAAGCATGAGCTTCAACCAGTTTGTCATATGGAGCGAGGGTTTGTAATCTGACTTATCTGTCTATGGACCGAAGGTTTGTAATCTGACTTACCTTTCTATGGACCAAGGGTTTATAAACTGACTTACCTTTCTAAACTGCATAACTAGGTTCATAAGACTACTGGCAGTAGATTGGATCTGTGATGAGGTGTGAGCTCTAGATGTCTGCAGTAGGTCCTCAATGGATATCTTGTTCTTGACTGCCTGGTATAGAAGTCTTTGTCTGGTTGTCAGGTGACAGTAAACCAAAATTTCAATCTGTCAAACACATAAAGAAAGAAAATTAACTTCTTTTTTTTTTTTTAAACGTATTTTTTGTCATTGACATGATCACTTCAACTGATTTGTAAACCTCTGCTGTGACGTCACACACAAAAACAAACTCTTTCACACCAAGTGCATAGTACAAAGTTGTGTGTGTTCAAACAGAAAATATGGGATTTATACCGTAGTTGTTCCATATCATGACAATGTAAGTCAACACACGTTGATTCTTAAATTCTCAAAATATGAGTCAAAACATTCAGATTATCATTTTTTTCATAAATTATGTTTACAAAGGTAGGCATAATGTAATTCTGGGGGGGGGGGGGGTGTCATACCTTGTCAGAGAGTTCATTTTCTACATCTTTCTTGATCCTCCTCAACATGAATGGCTTTAGAATCATATGAAGTCGAGAAAGTTGCTCTGTGGAAAATAATGGAACAGGTCAGTCTGTAATTTGTAATTTCTTACAATATTGTGTGAATGCTATAATAACTCCCCATAAACCCTACAATGAGACTGTAAGATATCATCAGTTTATACCATTTTCTTTGTACATGTGTTTCTGGATTTCATCTTTTTGTACTTTATTGTACCATATGCTGATGTAAAATAAGTGTATAGGGCAAAGTGGCAATATAGTTGTAAAAATAATGCATATGGACAGAGAGAGAGAGACAGAGTGAGTGAGAGAGAGACACACACAGACAGAGACACAGACACAGACACAGACACAGACACAGACACAGACAGACAGAGCGAGAGCAAGAGAGAGAGAGACTGAGACAAAGAGAGTCATGAGACAGAGACAGCGAGAAACAGACAGACATAGACATACAGACAGACAGACAGACAGACAAACAAACGGAGAAAGAAAGACAGCCAAAGACAGACAGACAGACAGACAGCGACAGACAGTGAGAACCAGAGACAGACAGACAGAGACAGACAGAGACAGACAGAGAAAGAAAGACAGCCAGAGAAAGACAGACAGACAGACAGACAGATAGACAGAGACAGACAGACAGACAAGTTGACATAACATCTAGTATCTAAACAACTCCCTCTTAAAGTGCTAAGAACTACTTATATTGATTAACTCCTACCTTCATTAAGCCCTGACTGTTTTTCTGCATGACTTTCTATATCTTTAGAGAACCATTCATTGAATTCCTCATGACTGTCAAATAGTGTAGGCATGATGAAATGAAGTAAGGCCCAAAGCTGAAAAAGGAACATAACAATGTTTTATACCAAATTGTTTCACACTATCATTCTATCAATGATTTTGTCTAGAAACAGATAACTCGTAATATCTGTTGATATATCTTATATCTTATTAGTATTTTGTGTATGATACCTACTTGAAATAAAAAATAAAATCTTTTGTACAGAATAATGTATTCTTGCATCATGTATGTACTCAGACACACACAGACACAGAGACATATACACACAGATACACACACATTACCTACACACTTGCACAGATGGACAGACACACACACACACACACAAACAGACACACAGACAGACAGTGATACACAAACAAATACACACACAAACACATTCACTCACTCACAAAGACAGATTGACAGACAGACAGACACACAGAGACACACACACACACAAACACATGAACACAGACAGAGACAGAAAGACAGACAAACAGACACACACACACACACACACACACACACACACACACACACACACACACACACACACACATGAACACACACACATGCACATGAAGACAAAATGAGTTTCCTACATAAAATAGTGAAGTCTAGGCAAAGATATAGTAATGCATGCTAAACATGAATGCTATGAGGAAACATACACCAGCACATGGACATGCAAAGATACACAAGGCACAAAGAAAGACACTTATGAGCACATTCAAATACACTCCCATCCAAATCCAATCAACCATCTACCCACCCACCCACACACGCACACACACAAGCACGCACGCACGCACACACCTATACCTAGTGTGTATAAGGTTGACAAGAAATGTTGCAATAAGCCAATTCAAGCCATGAACTGAATCAAGTCCTTACCTCAGCCATACTATTCTGTATTGGAGTACCGGTCAGAAGAAGTCTATTCCTACAGTTGAAACCTAGTAGAATCTTCCATCTTACACTGTAAAATGTTAGGACAAAATAACAATTAGTACAAAATAAAATATAAGTTCTGAATAAAAATATGGTGACACAGTCTGTAATGATCAGTAGCTATCAACAAAATATAGTTATAAAGATTATATCAACGAAAAATAGTGAAAATGAGGAAGAGGATGAACACAATAATCATCTATGCAAAGGACAGGCTGAACGTGGAAACACATCTACTTTGGCTTGTTGCTTAGTAAATGTGTACAAGGACGGCTGTGTTTTAATTATCATGGCTTTACTGAGTGACAAGGGACAGAAGTAGAGAAGTAAATTGGTTCAACAGAATAGATCAAAATATGATATATCTTGGGATTACGCATGATGCTTGACGTTTGAATTTTAGTACCAAACTCTTGTTTGTAAGTGCCCCAAAAACATAAGCACAAGGGAAGATTACCAACACACGACCCCAGCACTTGAAAAGTCATTGTTCTGTGTGTGTTTTGCTGGGGAAATTTGGAACCTAAGAAAGTGAGCATTTCTTGGTATTCTGCGCCCCTCAGAAAGTGAATGTTTCTTGGTATTCTGCGCCCCTAAGAAAGTGAATGTTTCTTGGTATTCTGCTCTCCTAAGAAAGTGAACGTTTCTTGGTATTCTGCGCCCCTAAGAAAGTGAACGTTTCTTGGTATTCGGTGTCCTTTTTAACACAATGGCAATGTACTCACCTACTACTACTCTTTATTGCCTGTGCTTCATCTAGTATCATATAAATCCACTTGATTCTCTGGAAATATCTGACATCCTGGACAACGAGTTGGTAACTGGTGATAATGATATGAAATGGTGCATCCTCTGTATGTAGCTGTTTGTTCTGACTCCAGAACTTACGTAATATTTTCCTCTCACTCTGGTTTCCCCAGTATGGCAGGACCTGGTGAAGTTAAATATTGATAATGTAGTAAGTCACTGGTCAGAGTACAAGGTAAGGGCAGGGTTTGAAATCAACTTTTCTTTAGTAAGTGGTCCATCTGGACTATTAGTTTTAGATTTTGGTGGCATAAAGCAAGATAATAGTGGCCAATGAATAATGTCATAATTAGATTCATTTTATCTGTGATTTTCCTCACATTTTTGTCTTCATGTATATTATAAGTTTTCCAAATTTCCCCAAAAATGTTTATAAATTTCCTGCAATGTCTGCAATACAGAATCTGCTGAATCCAATTTATGTACACATTACCGATGAATAATGTACACATTGTGATTATGAATCAGCAGTGCTTTATAATTTTTCCAACATGAGCTTAATTCTTTTGCTCTTTGAAAATAAGTGGTCCACATACACCACTGGAAAGTGAATTTGGTTGTCAAACACTATGATTCAATCAATGGTCATTGGACTCAAGATCACTGCTAAATTCAAAACCCTGAAGAGTACAGAAGTTGTAAATAATATAGTCCCAAGTTTTGTAGTAAAATCACTGATGTTTCAAGTGAAAGTTAATACTCTTTAAATAATAAGTGGTAGCGCAAAGATAACAATGTGTACGACACAGCGGTAGCTTGTGAAAAGCAAGTAGTGGGTAAATCTTAAAAGTGGAACTCCAGTCCAGGAAATAGAGACATTTTCATAAACTATGGGTTCTGGAGAGTGATTTCATGATTCTACATCACCTACAATCACTTGTGATGTCAGAGAAGCACCAAGTTGATCTTGTGGGTATCTTTGCAATGGGAAATTGCATCATGGGAGTCGGTAGAAATAAAATATTCCAGTTGCACACTGAATATTCATGAGTCCTGAGTGCCTATACCCAAACAGTGTAAAAAACAGCTCTCATGAATATTCAGTGTGCAACCCGGAGATATTATTTCTGCTGACTCCCATGATGCAATGTTCCACAGCAAAGATACCCTATAAAGTCACAAGATCAACGTCACATTTTTCTGAAATGCGTAAGTAATTGTAGGTGATGTAAAATCGTGAAATGACTCTCCAGAACCCATGATTTATGAAAATGAATTCAGTGTTCTCCGCAGAGGGTTTTAGCGTATCGGGCCCGATATCCTTTAATTTTCGCCGATACGCTATCAGTTGTCCCGATACGCTATCAGATTGAATAGGGTTCGGTAAATATTGTTCATCTGTCAATCGGTCAGCTGACGCCTTTGTTGTTTCACAACGTTTGTATTGATCCTTCACACATAAGCAGCAAGTAAAACTAAAGAGTGTCTAATTAATTCAAACGACTATTCAACCCTCTACCATTACCAGACAGATTTCATTGAAGATTGCAGTCAGTATTGTTTTCGATAGGAATAAAATGCGTAAACCCGCTAATGGTGATTCACACTGCGGTACAACAGCTTTCGGTAAAACAAAGGCAAAACCGGCCCATCCGTAACGTTGGTTCGACCGTAGAAGCATGTCGGAACTAACAGGTTTTGACAACTATAAAATCAAACGATGCCGTGCCATTTTGCTATAAAGTATAAAAGTTCGACAAACGCATGAAGTTGACATTCAGTGTCTAGTTAATTTTCTATGAGTGACAGTAATAACACCGAGTATGTCTCAACCAAAGACTCAGCATGTGTATTCTTCAATGTCGTGAAAAGAGTTGAACAGACTAATGTACCTTTCGATAAAGTGGCAAGGTTATCTCCGATTATCAGTTTCATGTTCAATTTTACCCTGAAAACACGTTTTGTTAGTAGTTTGACATTGTAGACTGATACATCGTACGACTACGATGAAAGCATGGATTTTCCGATATGGCGGCCATGACGTCACAAACTATCGCGAGTTTTTGAAGTCCTCCATAGGGAAGTATAGTAAGTCTCGTGTATCACGAGATTTCGGACTAACACGATGTCTGCCGGTAGCTGTACACAAACTTTTCGTGTTTCGAAAGTCTAATTTATCTGCGGACATTAAGATTTAAATAATTTCAGCTTTCCTAACAATAATAATCAATAACACTGCTTTATGAGTTTCTTATTGGTGCTAATATTTTGAAGTAATAAATTGGCCTTCAACTTTCCTTTAGCCACATGTACATGTACTACTTGTTTATTATGATGTACTTTGATTTTTCGGGAATGTATAATTATATGTAAATTGATGCTAATTTATGCTAATTAGCCGATATCCTATCAACAAAACCTGGGGAGAACACTGTGACTTTATTTCCTGGAGTGGCGTACCCCTTTACTACACCCAGTTACTGTAACTAGCACAGTGTATGATTCTTATATAATTTCAGACAATACAAGCACAATATTACCTTAAATCTTGGTACAAATCTAGTACACTCCTGTTGCCAGTTATGAAGGGTTGATGCTGGTGCTATGACTAGAAATGGACCCCATGTACCTTGTGTCTAGAAAGAAACAACAAAGTAATGCATTTCATTCAGCTGGAAACTTTTATCTCTGAAAAGTACACAGTGTTCTTCCTGTCTGAAATACTGAAGGCAATACATTCTTTCTGGTATAAAACTACAAAAAACTTGGGAAACTAAATTCCCCAAACAAGTGATTTCACTTTAAGACATGCAATGTACCCAGTAATTTAGCTATATGGCTTCCAGGCTGCGTGTCTGAATAGGTGCAAACAGATGCAAATACATTCATATCCATTCGACTGCTCCTTCTCATTTGAAATCATACGACAACATTGAGACTCCGACAAACAAATGAAATAACCACCCCCCCCTCCCCCCCCCCCCCCCCCCCCCCCAAAAAAAAAATAAAAAATCATGCACTTTCAGGATTACGGTTACTGAGGTAATGGTACATATTAGTTTTTGGCGATAATGATCATGAAGAGGCAAAAGGTTAGAAAGTTAGGGCCAAAAGTTTTTCCGATTTACGTGACTCGGAAAATTATCCAAAACAAAGACATGATGTAACCGTCCTCAAAACCTGATTACTCCCACGGTAGTAAATAAAGATAAGTCACCTAGAATTTGAAGTGGACTTTTTCTTGTTTTCTTGCCTCTTTTGCAAAAAAAACAAACAAAACAAACAAACTAAATTTACCTCGGCTAGATGGGCAAGTACTGCAATACTCTGTATGGTTTTACCAAGTCCCATCTCGTCAGCTAAGATACCATTAATACTGCAGTCGTAGAGGTTGGCCAACCAGTTCATGCCTTTCAACTGGTACGTCTTTAACTGGCCTTGAAACATCTCAGGTTGGGGTAGGTCTTCTCCACCCATTAAAGATGGGTTTGCTAAACTAACTGTGAAGGTGACACACCAAATATGATGAGTTCCAAGTTTCATATTTGGATAGACTCATAAACAAACTGATTACAAAACAAATTCAAGCAGATGGATACAAGAAATTTCACTTTCTGTGGTCAAATACATTTTCGTTCTATCTCTTCATTTTTATCACAGAACAAAATTTTTCTACATCACTATAATTCTTCATTTTAAAAGCCAAGAGAAATGCTGATGTTCACTAAAAGTGGCTAAAACTTTTTAGATGATGCCTAAAATGTTTCAACTTTTAGGGGAACCCTGAGAAGTAAACGGATCAACCTTCTGAAAAATTGAAATAAAACACAACTCTGAGGTGTTTTGCTAAAGTTTTGGAACCCTAGCAACAGGGGTTGGGGAGAGATCTAATAAAAGTTACATACAGTACCATAGCTTTGCAGGAGAACCCTCCCCCATACATAGTCATAGTTTGTTTTTGTTTTTGTTTTTTATTTTACATGTTTTATTACAGCTTTTGACTATTTTTCATATACATTTTAATAAGCGTCTTCAATCACATTTGATGTGGAAAATGACACTAGATAAAACAAATTATTATTATTATTACATGTACAAATGTATTATTATTACATATCCACAACCCAAAACCATGAATGATAAAATCACAAATATGTAAACTTACAGGCTCCTTGAGATTCTGTGGTGGAAGACAGTCTTGGTCTATTGTGTGCTATATTGACATCTCTATCAAATGTTTTACTCTTGGATTCATGCATAGTGTAGGCACTTTGGGCATTGTATAATGCTTGTTGCTTCATATATTCACAATCTGCAAGTCAATGTTTAAAATCAACAATATAACAACAGCAGGAGTAGCTGGCTGGGATATAGGATACTTGTGTTTGGGACGGTGTGTGTGCATCCTTACGGGGATACTCAACAAACAACACTGATTTTTTTGATCAGTAGCGAGCAATCAAACATGGCAGTTAACAAAATCTGTAGGTTTGTATTTCTGTGTAATGTACTAAAACTAAGAAAAACAACACACTCTTAAATGAAGTAGACTGTTTGAAATACAATTTGAGAATAGCTGTGGCAGGCTTTGTGTCATCTATTGGGAGAGGTCACATTTGAAACACATTAACATTGTCAGCTGGCCCTTGGTTGGATCCCGCTGTGGTATGATAACGCCAGTGTAATCGATCCAGTGTGCTCAATTGAATGGAGTCTACCCACTCACTGTTAGAGTCATAGGTTACAAAATAACAATGTTTCAGAAAACAACAATTACTGTAAACCCCTCCCCCCCCCCCCCTGCAAATGTTCTCTTGGTTGTATTACATTGACTTACCAAAGTCATCACCTTCCACATCAATTACTATACCCCCCTCTACTGCAAATGTTCTCTTGGTTGTATTTCATTGACTTACCATAGTCATCTCCTTCCACATCAATTACTGTACCCCCCTCTACTGCAAATGTTCTCTTGGTTGTATTCTCATCAAGATTCTCCAAGATGTTGTTCTTTTCTTTTTCACCTTCCCCAGTCAGTTTGCGACTCATGAAATGAGCATAAAGTTCTGTTTGTGTAATCAGGAAGTTAAGTTTGCGTTGCTGTCTCTTCGCCTGGAAAAATAAAATATCAAAACACATCTGCTTAATAGAAGAAATCCACTAAAATCTGATTCATTTCACAGGGATGGCTAATTTGATGTCAATTTCAGATACTAGTACTAAACTAATATGTAATCAACCACTCGGTTCTATTCCTACTCTATCTATAATCTAGGCATTAACAAATATATGCATATTTCAAATAATTTTTCACCATGGCCCCCAAAATGCATTGCGTACGGTAAACGGAACTGTGTAAAAAAATAATATGATAACATGTGCAATTTTCATAAGCATCCAAACTGAAAATACTTGCACCAATACTGTATCTCTATTTTGAATGCATAAGGTCAACATCAAGTTACATAAAGTATACGGTCACCAATTTTAAATCTTAACACTTGAAAATATGAATTGTAAGTTTTTATACCTCTCTCATTTCTTCGTCCAATCTCCTCTGCTCCATAGCCTCTTTCTCAGCCCGTTTTCTGTGTTCCTTCTCTACCTTCTCATATCGTTTCCAATACACCATCATTTCCCTGGTCAGTCTCCTGGCCCTCTGTGGTGTTTCTTTGCATACTCTTTGTGACTGCATTGCGGTTCTGCGCTGTTCTTTCTGACACAGCTGGGCAAGCTTCTTGGCATTGCTTAGCATGTTGTTGTGAACTGATGATCTCTGCTTGTGTGCCTAAAAATGTAAAACGTTTTTTGATATCAGCACTTTGTACTAACTTAGGATATTGATTCAAAACTATTTATTCATTGATTCACAGGTCAGTTCAACTGATTTAATTATAGCATTGACTGAAACACTGATCAACTGATTCAACTAGATCATTGACAGACTGATCAACTGATTTAGCCAGATATTGATTGCACACTGATCAACTGATTTATAAACCAAATCACTGACTGACACACTGATCAACTGATTCAACCAAATCATTGATTGACACACTGATCAACTGATTCAACCAAATCATTGGTTGACACACTGATCAACTGATTCAATCAAACCATTGATTGGTACACTGATCGACTGATCCAATCAAATCATTAAATGACACAATGATCAACTGATTCAATCAAATCATTGATTGACACACTGAATTACTGATTCAATCAAATCAATGAGTGACTCAATGATCAACTGATTCAATGAAATCATTGACAGACACAATGATCAACAGATTCAATCAAATCATTGAGACACACTGATCAACTGATTCAATGAAATCATTGATTGACACAATGATCAACTGATTCAATCAAATCATTGACAGACTCACTGATCAACTGATTCAATCAAATCATTGACAGACTCACTGATCAACTGATTCAATCAAATCATTGACTGACACAATGATCAACTGATTCAATCAAATCATTGACAGACACACTGATCAACTGATTCAACCAAATCATTGGTTGACACACTGAACATCTAAGTAAACCTGATCCACAACAATACATACTTTAGGGATGTCCTTCTTTCCGATAGCTATCCATATCTTCTTCCTCTTGATGTCAGCTTCTTTTGCTGTCAAGTGTTTCTTCTTTGTTGCAGATTCACGGAATAATGCTGCAATAGCTCTTTGATCCATAGGGATTTGACTATGCTGTGGTCGATGTTTAGCCAACTACAGGTGGGGAAAAAAATTACATCATTATCTGTCTCTCAGTCATCATGTTGCAAATAACAGAGAGCAATGGACAAATATTTTAAAACTGATTATCAATACATTGTATCAAAAAGTAATTAATGTATGCTTGTTCCAATTGTCTACACAATAACATATACTAGTCCAACTTATAAAAAGCCAAATTACAGTTCAAAGGTCGTGAGCTGCACACCTTCCGGTGTGCATGTGTTTTACGATATCTACAAACAAGAGTTTGACACTAAAATTTGAAAGTTTCATGGGTTTTTTTTTCAAGCATCATGTGTAATCCAAAAGGATTTTTATTTGAACTTCTCTCTTTCTGCCTCTCACTGTTCAGTAAAATCATTGTGCACAGCAGCCATTGTCAAAGTCACTTTAATGTGAGTCTGGGGATCCTCACACAACGGTATGTTTTTTTTTTCTGTTTCAAGTATTTTTTTTTGCAATATGGGGATGTCTAATTGGAGATATCTCGCAACAAACTGTGCTAGGGAACTTTTTGATGGATTGTATATTTTGGTGGATTCTCAAAAACTTTACCTGCTGGGTTCCATTTGCTGCCAACTTCTTTTTCTTCAGTCTTTTCAACTTGGCTAAAATGACACAAGAAACAAAATGGTCACTGAAACAACTGTCATTTAACAAAGGGGAACAAAGATAATGTTTAAGAATGAATATTCATGGGCTCTGGTTCACAGTATCACATGAAAATTTCTACCCACAGAGTCAAAAAAAATTGGGGGGGTTCACTTCCAGAAAATTTTTTGACTCCGTGAGTGAATTTCCATTTGAAAGGATGTGGTTGATTTGATCTCAGCTGCATTACTTTATGCCAGGGGAGAGGCATTTTGAGAAATAATCAATGTAGGGCACTTCTTCGTCCTCACAGCTGACCTCAGTCTTGTATGGGAATAGTTTCAAGATATCTGACACTCCTATAAACTTTTTTGTTTATTTCCCACAATGCCTTGCCCCCCAGTGTACTGCAGGCCTCTTCACAGTCAAATTTGCCAATTTCAAAAGTCTTTACGTTAAGAGTGGTCATGTGATGAAGGTGAAAAAAAATACATTTTCTGGGTCGCTACTGATAAAGAAATGTAGCTACGATAAAAAACAGCATTGCTCTTGTGCACCTTTAACAATGAAAATGTGAAGAAAAAAAAAATGAAAAGTACATGTAGTATGAGACGCTAGACACAGAATCCAAATGATAGTTTCTGATAGCACTGGTATCAACTACTGTCTATCTATGCTATGTACATATGATATATATTCTTGTATTTGCAATGCCTATAGATTTTAAACAGAAATAGAAGAAATGCCATACCTTTTATTTTCTTATCATCTTTCTTCTTTTTAGGACCGAGAACAGATCTCTGGTGTTCAGGAAATTTGTCATAATTTGATAAAAGTCCACTGCTATAGTACATGTAACTCTGAAGCTGTCATAGACAGATAAAAAAAATGGGAAGTGTTTACTGCACAAGACAAGTAGAGAACCTATCAGTTTCAACAATTTGGCAGAAGGAGATATGAAATTAGTCTGAACCGCTACTGATATGTGTATTTTAGAAGAAAATGTATCTAGGCTTGTATATGTACATGTACATTGGCTTCAGACTTGCAAGGTGTACAACATTTTCATTCATAGTTGGTTTTCAGCAAATTTACTACTACACAGGAAAAGCACTCACCTCTTTGTCATCATAAAATTCAGCTCGACAGACTCTTTGGTATTTGTGAAGTTTCAACATATCATGGAGTTCTTCTTTACTGAGGGGTTTATCATCATCATCATCTTCACTATCTGATGTATCACTTAGTAGAATATTCTGGAAAAGAACATGGAAGAATTTTACAATTTATTTCTACGCTGGATTTATTTTAGCTGAATTCATACACAAGTTTGTTTTTGCTGCAGAAATAACTTCCCCTGCACTAATATACATACATATGTTAATTTCTAAGGGACGATCGCATAATGTCACACAATCTCAATAAACGAACTTCGCTCATTTAGGACACCCCCCCACCCCCACCCCCCCCCACCCCAAATGAACGTTCACAAGTGCCACATTGACATGTTTATATATGATGCAAATGTTAAAATTTGTTGCGGTCACACTACTACAATCGATGCAGTGTAAAAATATGATGGTAAACACCTTAAAATACTACCGGAAACCCAGCACTGTATATCACATTTATAGAAATATATTTTAATCAACTTATCATCATCTCAGTAGTAAACACAGAACCTGTTATCATTGAAGGTGTGAAAGTTTTCGCAATTTGGTTAGAAGTACAAAAATGAAGTTAAGCATCCGCATTGACACCAGACCCCTTCTCCCCTAAACGAAAGAGGTTCGTTTATTGAGCTTGTGTGACACTGTGCGATCGTCCCTCAAGTTTATACCTCAGTTCAGTTGTGCTAGAATAAACAATATTACAGATTGCAATGCATATCTATAAATTCTGGTTAAAACCTTTTTGTTTCGGTACAAAAGATGGAAGCATTTCACTCTTGGACTATTTCCTAATGTTATCTTTTCAATTCCTTACCTTCAGCCATTTTCTGTTCTTTTTAACACGTGACAGGTTGTACAGTTTCTTTTTGTCCATTTTTCTCTCTTTGAAATTAAAACAAAATACAACTCATATTAATATAAATGAATGATAAGTATTTACATCATTAGTTTAATTCAAAACATAAAATATTTACATTCCCTTTTGAAAAAAAATCCAGATTTCTCGTACAGTAATCTGCTGTCAAAAATGCATTGACATGATTGATGGTAAAGGTCAAAGGTTACTTTCAGAACAGAAAGCTTATCTCTAAATACATGGGTGTAAACACTTGAATGGGTTTCCCCGTTAAAACTTACATTGTATGCTAGTTGCACAAAATTGTCTGCTCTTCATGTTTTGTGCAACTGTATATCGTAATTGGAGAATATATATTGTACCGGTGCTGTCCTATATATTGTAAACCTAAATCTTTTTGCCACTGGACAAATTTGCCATTTAAAAGTCTTCAATTTCAAATAGTTTCCGAAGACTAATGCTTACAAATCTCTCAGCCTTGTGGTGTACAGTGTTTATATACAACAAGACATTTTAGCCAATATCTATTTTTATGTTTTTGCTTTCCAGCAAATTAAAAGTGAAAATAATTCTATAGCGAAAGTTTTCATGTCTACACATGTATACTCTACAGCTGTGTTTGTTGTAAGCTTATAAAGAGGTCAACACACGTTTGACCCTTACCAGGTTTTGTTGTGACAATTCCATTGATTTCCTTGATTCCCATCTTACTAGCTATAGGATCTTGTACATTGGAATACATTCCAGTGTCTGCATCTGTATCGTCATCACTATCACTGCAATATATGTATAGAATATATTAATAAATTATTGACTATTATTGACACTGATAATTCTCGTTATTTGAAATGTAATTTCACCACCTAAAAATAACAATCATTCATTTTTCTAGGTTGATTCAAAGACTTTTTGTACTACACATGCACATGTAAGAGAATAAGTCAGCCTTCTCACTCTATTTCAACCCCGAGTATGAGTTGAACTGCTTTTACAGGTACCTAGAATTGTCCACAACATACATATGACAGATACCTCAGTTGCATCTGTCTACAACCTGTACTCCCCCTACCAATTGATGGAATCAGTCAGTAGCGACAAAACTGGCACTCAGGAAATGAGTGTAGTAATTGAATCTTAATCATCAAGCGAGATAATTATCTACAACAAGATACAATCAGGTACCTTCAGTACATTTATTCAGTACATTACACATACATACATTAGTGTCATCAAATTATGACATAGTGGCCTGCTTATACATGTACTGATGACATCAGTTGGTACAAACCAGAACTAGGGAAATGTAACCCTAACATTAACAGTATCATTACTGGAGTCATTACGGCCAAACAGTTAGAGTGGCCAGTTTAGAATCTGCAAGTTAATGTTAGTTCAAGCCTCACAACTGTTATTTGGTTCTTAATAGTTGAAGTCCTTGGCAAAAATTTGAACCTGATTTGACATATTTAGGTACTGATGTGACAATTATCAGTACTGTATATACCGATATAAATGTGTACCTATACATCACAATGGTAAATGTTTTGACAATTACCGTTTGTACAATGTACAGTATATTGATATTTTGGCTAAGAACCCCATTGCTGGTGAATCTATTCAGTGTGTAAAACATATTAGGTATGATGCACTTCAGGGACAAATTTCCCAGGAAATCAAAGTTCTTCAATTCTTTCCAAACTTCGCCATATGAAAGCTTGTTCCTGGTCCTTTTGTAATCATTTAAAAAAATTGGACTTCACCATCTTGTTTTCTAGGAAATCGTCAATCATTTATTTTTTCCATGTTGTTATCAGTGTTCGGCGGCCATATTGGATTCTTAAAATCACTAAATTTTGGTATCATTTTGACCTCTATTACAAAAATTTGCCACGTGACCCCCAGATTTTTTTTACTGATACCAACTAGGAATAGGGTGGGGTTTACAAAGTATGAACAAAATTCAAAGAATTTATTTCTGAAGCAAAGTCCACATCAGCAAATCTCTTGTGTATAGACTATATCAGTAAACCCTTCACAATGCTGGTTAAATCAAGCTAACCCCAATGCAAGGATTCTTTCAGTGGTTGAATGATTGTAACAGTATTATAGATTGTAATCCCTAACTAAACATGTTTTCATGTTTTGTCACTCTGTAAATATTTTTATTATACAAAAATTTTCAAATTCAATTCTTTTATTGTCCTTTCATTAAAATTAACACTTGGTCATCTGACCTAAGTACAGTACACAGTAAGAAAATTACCCGGGGAGATAAGAATACCTAAATCATAGTCTATTTATTTTTATCAACAAAGTGAATTACTGCTGGGGCAGACAAACATTGAAAAGGTTAGGATAATACTGTAAACCATTGCAATCTGGGCTAAAGTTATCGGCTGTCACTTTAGAGTTCATGACCTTTTACCCACATGTCAAACTATTAACAAACACTGCTGGGAGAAAACATCTGGGTGCTTGTGAAACTGTTTCCTACACTGGTACATAACTTGTCACCCTGTTGAATGTATCATATATCTGAAAATATTATAGCTCTCTGTTTTTGAAATGTCTTTTATCTTGAATGAAATCACTCGGTAGGACCTTTGGACTGTTACAGTTCTGATTTACAGTTAAACATGTCTGTTCATATATATATATGTCTGTGAAGGTGAATTGTATAGTATGCAGTTGTAGTGACTTGAAGAGCTGAGTGGATGAAATACAAGTTATGCATATGAAAGTGGATGAAACATCAAAACTGCTGATATAGAGACAACCCTACTCTGGTTTATAGTTTTGATTCTTTCATACTTCATATCAACAATTTCATCTCAGGGTTTCTGACAGGAGAAGTTACATGTGTAGGATCACAACCTACTTTTGTTTGTACTATCAATCAGTTCACCAATCAATCCTTTACAAGCTGTATGTACTCAGCTGTCAATCATTCTTGACCCCTTGAACTGACCAATAATGGGAAGCCTTCAAACTTCTAACCCATGCACTAATGATACAGCCACACTGCATTGAGATGTCAATCATCATTGGCTTCTTACAAACTAACCAATCACAGTGAGTACTCCATCTGACCCCACAGGTACTGAGCCATCAATCATTATTGACATCTCACTAATTGACCAATCAAGGGTACACCCTACTTACTTACAATTTGTTCTTTTTTCTTAATTTCATGAAAGCTACTTCATGTAGGGGTAAAACACCATTGTGAAATCCAATGAAAGATCAACAATATATTGTGGTAGTAAAAAGGGACAAAATTTAGAATTCTCTGAGAAGCATATGAGAAGACAAGTCACACAAAATTTCTACATAAATTGATATGGTAAATGGTACACAAAGAAAAAACCTGAAACTTGCACAACTTGTCACTCTCAATACTAAATTTTGAAAATTATCTCAATCATGAAGAGAAGCAAAAAAGATTTTATTTCAGGGAAAATTTCCAATTCTCCACTGTCACATGTGACAGCAGAAAATGACTCCTTTCTTATTTTTTAATAAACAAATGTCGTCTGTTGTATATTATGTGCAATCGCTGTCACATGTGTTGTTTTGAATGTGATCAACATCAGTGTTTTTTTACTGTGGGTGGTAAGAAGGTACCACAGAGTCTACCTGAGTCCTCTTGATATTTTACCAGGGTTTCCACTAAAACCATGGTACTGTACATGTAGCAAGATACACGTATTATACATGCAAATCTAAATGCACTATTTACCAGAATTTGATCACCCTCCTATTATTAGAGTTCCTGATCCATAACAAAAACATTGAGTATTGAATAATCTTTTTGAAATACACATGGTTCAGATTTCCTTGATACTTTGGATTAACATGATTCTGAAAATCAATTTAGATGAGGAAATATTGGGGGAAATATTAATATCTATAAAATTACATTTCCATATGATTGAAATAAAAATGGTAGAACCATGCATCCTTCAATTATTTAAAAGTAAGCCACCACACAACATGTAGTAATATATATGCACGCATGATGAATAAAAATTTCAATTTCTAGAATAAAAATAAATTGGAAATTATTCCCAAAATTTACATTTATTTTCAAGTGTATATATATACTTATACCTAATATCTGGTTGTTTTGTCAGCTTAAAGTCTTACCTTATCTCTTCTGCAAAGATTTTATCTGCATATTTAATGAAGTCATCCAATCTGACAGCTCGTTCTAGCCGCTGCAGATGTACTGGATTTGCCAAAGGTACTCCACTTGTTGGACCTGCCAGGGTCACATCTGTTGCCATGGTATTTGTTTCCATGGTGAACTTATGGGCACAATATCAAGATTTCTTTGTAGCTACATTTGTGTAGCGAGGAAAGAACCTGAAAGGCAAATCAAGCTTATTTTCAGTACATCAAGAATTAAAAACACTGGATTTCTTTATATAAATCTGTGTCATTCAATTCATGTGTCAATGCCATTGCTTGTAATTTAGTGATTATCGTACTGTACAATACATGGAAAGATATGACGTGTATAAAGTTAGTCTCAGATTGAGAATCAGATTCATATTGGAGTTTCAGATTCAGCCTCATACAGTCTCACATACAGAAAATCACGATGACACCAGGCAAAAGCAGCCACGCACGAAATAATACCGCTGAGACTACAGGAAATGTTGTCACTTCCAACCCAACATAAACTGTTAAAGAAGAATAAAACCCTTCTAAATGGTCATGGATGTTATAGAGATACATCATTCATTGGACATTAGTACCTACCAACAAACAGACATCAGCTGAACTTTGACCTACTACAATGTCTCGATGACAATTTTTTATAAATTATATATAATTTTCAGGTAATTTTTCCCATACAGTGTATAAGCTTATAAGTTATATGTCCTCTAGCTCTCCTGTTGAGTGGGTATGAAGGGGAACATTTTCCTCTAGCCTCAACAATATTATTTCTTGTTTGACTGTTTTTTTCTGGGTGTCATCGTGATTTCCGTATATATGAGACTATGAGGATGAATCTGAGATGCAGTATGAGACTGGCCTCATATTGTCCTCCAATATGAATCTGAATCTGATTCTCAATCTGAGACTAACTTTATACACATCATGGAAAGACCACACACACACACACACACACACACACACACACACACACACACACACACACAATCACATACATGTATACATACATACACACACACATACACACATACATACATACATACATACATACATACATACATACAT
The DNA here is from genome assembly GCF_964340395.1 of Glandiceps talaboti. Taxonomy (NCBI): domain Eukaryota; kingdom Metazoa; phylum Hemichordata; class Enteropneusta; family Spengelidae; genus Glandiceps; species Glandiceps talaboti. The sequence goes on along the minus strand of NC_135550.1, from coordinate 14,793,301 downwards.
ACAGCTACGTAGTACATACATACATGATACATATGTACGTACGTACGTACGTACGTACGTACATACATACATACATACATACATACATACATATATACATACATACATACATACATACACACACATACATACATACATACATACATGTACATACATACATACATACATACATACATACATACATACATACATACATACACACACACACACATACATACATACATACATACATACATACATACATACACACACATACATACATACATACATACATACATACATACATACACACATACATACATTTATATATGTACATATACTCACCAACACATACACATGCATAAATAGTTCAATTCATACCTTTGCAGACTACAGACTGACAGATGTTTGACAAAAATGCCTCAGACATGCTGCTCAGCAAGCATTTGCATGTATTAATTTGGAAAGTCACATTCACCACACATTTCTTAGAGAAAATAATTGCTAAGATATTATTTGTCAGAAGAGCATCATTCTGATTTATTTTGCCATTATTGATATACAACATGTATGAAATAAAATCAGTGCTATTGCAGTCCATAGTAGTATGTACCATACTGTTAAAACAAAATATATTTCGGATAACAATACCAGGGGTAGTTTCATATACAATTACGCAAAGGACAGGTGGTAATATTAAATTTGAACAGTCACTTAACAACATCACATAATCTATGGTTTGCTGGTTGTATATTATCACAATTTGTCTATTACTAATGTCATTATATTTTCATAATTTTCTGCCAAATTAGTACATGTTTAATTTAAATTTTAACAAATTTAGCAACAACCTTGCCAATAGCTATTAGCCCATATATAGTTTCTATATAAGCACAGTTTTCCTTAGTCTATTTGCTAGACCTCGGATGTTCTTCCGATAGAATACGACACACGACCGAACATCGCTATCGAGGATGGAACATCCAAGCTCTAGCAAATGTCATCAGGATATAAATAACTGCCAATCAGAGAACTGTATTAGCGACAAGCACAAACAGAGGACAATAGCTAATTTTTCATGCATATTCATCTTAAGGAGGGGCTTGTAAAAATAACCACTAATGCGTTAACTAAAATGTGTGAATGACAACATCTACACACTCATCAAACACAATTACCATAAACGATAAGACATAGTAATGAGATAAATGTGTTTGTCAACACCTGCATGCAGAGGTTGAATATATTAAAGTATATATATGCATACATGGCCCAACCCACCGCTTAACATAATCTAAATGGAATGTCCGGTCTGAAAATGACATTTGCTAGACTGTTCGGGCAAACCCTCACTGCGAACTTCGTTTGCTTATAGTATCCAAAGAAAGCCCGAACGTCTAGCAGCTAGACTAAGTTTTTCTAAAATTCCAATCTTTATTTCACTCATTTACTGCAAAATATCATACTATCTAAAGACCAACAAGACTAATCTTGGTTAGCAACCAGCAACTATAGAGGGTTGGTGTTACCAGGTTTAGAATCTTTGGAAACATTCTTTGGGAAACCTGTTACATTGAACAAAATGACCCCCCCACCCCCCACCCCCACTCCTTCTCTCTCATCAATAATATTTTGAAAATTTGACAATTAAGCCATAGCTTTAGAGAACCAGACTCTAAATATTGGTACCTGCATGTCATGGCTGTTATCCTACAGACATGTATATGAGTTATGACCAGTGTGTCTCAAATCAAAGACATTTATTGTTGTTGGTCAAGATAATAAAAACTAGGTTTTCTTATTAGGTCACCACACACAGAGAGATTGGGGAACACCAAATCTGGTGAGTGCACAAAGTGTCTGTGGTGTGTCAAATTGGCTTGAGATCTTGCAAGAGGGCACACTCACTGTGTACATGACCCCTGTACCCCTGCATTGCATGCACATTCACAAACACGTACACACACACCCTTTTCAATTTTCATTTTGATAAATAGCTGAATCACCATACTAATAGTATATGACGAAAGATTTGATAAATTTTACAAATTTTGCTCATAGTTTCAATTTCTGGATTTTAACTACAATAATTAATACACGTAGTTACAAAATAATTAGATACTGTATTAATAATAAAAATCAACACCGGACCATATTAGAAAACATATTCCATATTTTGATATTTTGGGGGGTTTATCTTTATTAAAGAAAATCTAGTAAACATGTTTTTGGGTGTAAAAATGACATTATTATTTAAAAAACAAACAAAGAATACCCAAACGCATACAGTTATACATGATAAATACCATTGTGCATTATAATCACTCATCCGAACATAACTGTCCACTTATTTTGGCAATGTTATGCGGTGAGGGGTTATAAATACTGCTAAAAGACGAATGGTCGCTGACCCAGCCTCGCAATTTCAGACATGTGGGGACCCAGTATCTTCAATATGTCTAACCAACTGTAGCAAACATCACCTACATATTGATTACGATCACACTTAACACATGGGTTGGGGTATAACCTTTTATAACTTTATTATATAAGGTCACGACTAAATATCGGAATTCTTCCGAAGTATATAAACAACAAAATATGGCTAAAATCTTAGCAAGAATACATGTTTTTCAATCCGCCAGTGAAAATGGGTGGACTGTTTTACATCAAAAACCTACACATCGCACGCGTTCCTATGCATGATGCATGCTGTACAATGCATATCACTTGGTTAACTTTAAACTTTCGCGCTCTACCTCGGAAACTTTCTTGTTGAGTGAAACTTTGAGACTGGAGCAGTATTAGCAGTACACCCGTTGTTGTGATGTTGAAGTTCTACATCAACACCACATCCACACAAGCGAGTATGCGCGATATCTCGAAAAACAAGGAGAGTACGATTGTTGAATGCCACCCACTAAATGCCTGACCTAAAGTCCACGCTAGAAACGATGCAAGCCGCGACACCATCGCCGACATTTTCATGCCAAGAAGCCACCATTACTTGCGATCACGACATGGAGGGGGTCGAGAAGGCCGATAAACTTACCTCAGTCGGGAAAATTCCACCACAAAATCGGATGAAAACGAGCTGTGAACTGCCAAGAAACACAGCACCAAGATGGCGTAGTGCGTTGTATTTTTCGCTTGTAATGGCCGGGTTCTACATAGCCACATCGCATGACTTTCCTCCTACTTCGTGGGGGGTCGTCCGCCATTGCAACCACTCGGCTCGACCCGAATTAATCCGAACGTATCCGACAACATCTTTATGCATGTTATGATTCAGACTTCAGCTACTGGCATCACTCATGTCACTGAGCATCACTGGTGCAACGTCACAGATACTTGTACTGCGTGCGCATATAGATACAATTCATGTCATCATCGAAGTCGGTCTCAACTGGAGTTTTTTGGTGAACGAATTAATATGAAATGGCAAAAGTGTAAAGATGGGGTGATTTTTTTTTGTCACTCAAATTTGAATCTGCTGAAGTAATAAGTTTATGGTGTTCTGTTTGTGATCTTTTGCTACGTGTAAAACACAGCTACTGAATGACATAGTCTTTTTCCTTGCCACCCCCGTGTAGGCTATAATTTAAGTGGCCATATGGATGAACACTGGGTGTCTATTTTGGACTTTTACAGTTAAACAACACTTCTACTATGACTAAGTTTTTCTACTCGAAGAAACAACAAAGATCAACAAATGACCAAGACCGTTTTTTACAAATTGTAAAAAATCTAAAAGGTGTAAAAATGCATATGTTTATTATTCTACATAGAATAACAAACTTTTTACACACTTATTAGCAATTTATTGAGTTAGAAACGCGAACTTGGTGTATTATATTTCATACGTTTGTTTTTTGAAAGTAGAAAATCACGGTAAAGTTCTTTTACCGCAAAAAAATATATACTCAGTAGTCATCCATATAGCCATATGGCATTCCTAACCCTAAGGCTACTGTAACCCTTCTCATACTCTCCAGCCCTAAGTTCTTTAAATTCCCCACCTTCGTGATTCCTTTCCCGTTATGTACAATGTATGAATTTCGTAGACCTATATCTAATTTGAAAATGTTTTGATAACTCTTTTCCCCTACGTCATACTTATTTGTAACTTTTCAAATCATTCGTACCCTTTTAGACTTCCACTACAAGTCTCCGAACTCCGGGACCCACGCTATTTAACTTTAAGGCTCCCCCTCCCCCCTCTCTCTCTCTCTCTCTCTCTCTCTCTCTCTCTCTCTCTCTCTCTCTCTCTCTCTCTCTCTCTCTCTCTCTCTCTCTCTCTCTCTCTCTCTCTCTCTCTCTCTCTCTCTCTCTCTCTTTCTCTTACTTTACGGGATGGGGTATTGGAATATAATATTCTTTTTTATGTCATGGATGTATTAGGGAAATTAGAAATCAGGGCTCAGATAGATGAGTGGAACATAGTTCGGGTGACAGGACACGAGAACTCTAACGGGCATTCAAAGCCCGACTGTTAATCGTGTTGCTTGGACCATTGATGCATTACAGTGAATCTCCCCTAATACATCCATGCTTGGATCGGATGTATTATTAGGGAGATATATGTGGCTATATGTAGACATGTACCTTATTATGTTAACAATTAGATCAACAATAATTTGCAACTTTATACAATGGTATAGCATGTGCAACATAGAGTTATGTAACGACTCGTAGATTTATTGTTGTGACGAGTCTATTGTTCACAAGTTTTGCATACTGCTTTCCATACTGTAGTGTTCCATGTTCGGCCGAGCATAGATGAACTATCTGAACGGATTTTCTACCTGTTGTCCGACCTCTGCATATATATAAGGTGAGAACTCATACTTGTCAGTCATCGTCCTCGTCATTGATATTTTCTTGGGTACGAAGTGTTCAAAACGCCCTTAGTCTCTGTCAGAGAACAACGGATATGTTCTGTGTTGAAATCACAGGAACTACTAGTATATAAAAATAGGGCGCGGTGTTGTCCGATCACTTTTCCTTGGTCCATTCATGGATGGGGTTAATGCATCCATGGTCCATTGCAGTGCACTGCACACTGTCTCTCACTTTGTGACCGCAATGACTTTTGATGTTAATGATTGATTTTCAATGGATATAGAGAAAATAGTCTATAGTATACATAGCATATGTATATAGTATATCGAACATGTACACCTCTAGCATTTAGTACTTGCATAATGGTTTTGTTTTAGGGCCACATTATCATGCAAATTGACTCATGTTGACTGGTCACGCGCGATCGCGAGGCCGATGAAAGCTATTATTTCACGTGTTAAATTTTACGCACTATGGATGAATGCCTATACACTATCTTTTTATTTATTTATTTATTTATTTATTTATTTATTTATTTATTTATTTATTTATTTATGAATTTATTTATTTATTTATTTATTCATTCATTTAATGGAAGACCAACGGGAGCAAGTCCCATTTACAAGCTCCTCAAAAATGAGAAAACTCAAGAAAAAGACACACAAAAGTCAAGCAAACAAAACTAACAAAATGGACATAAAAACACATTACAAGGCAAATATATAAAATCATACTTGCCAGGTGGACTTGAGATAACCATCTTGCAAAATTGCATTTTAAGTCAATATTCGAAATACATCTCTGAAGGTACAGTGTTTAAAAACATTAATTCTACTGCCGCATCTCGAAAACAAGTAAAATTTCTAGTTCTCCTCTACGTAACTTAGAGAGAATATCCGGACTCTCATTAACATTATTTACACATTTGTGTAAGAATACCATGTTTAAAAACATCCTCCGCTGAGAGAGGCTTGGCAAATCGAAATATTCGATTAAATGTGCATCTAAATCATTCTGCAATTTAATAAAGACATACTTGATTCATGAGATCAATAACGTGACCGCCGGGTGTTAAAATCTAATCACGTGATATCATACAGAGTTATAGGTATACCACTGTGGCAGTTTAAATCTTAACCTAAAAGTGACGTCATTTCCTGAATAAAATGGGGAGTGGCGATGCATACAATGAAACTAATATTCGTTGAAATCATTTATCTGTGGTGAAATCGATAAACTGTTGGAACACGAACAAAAAAACACCCTTAAATTTAAGCAGTTACATTAATTATAGAGATGTTACCATATTCCTGGTAGGAAAATGGACGCAGAGTGTAAGTCGTATGTAAATCTAAATTTGAAATCTGTTAACTTCTAACTAAACTCTGGTTTCATCGAACACCCAGAATTAAACAGTGTGAAAACTTTATTGCAGAGGAAAAATAAACAAGATCCATTCCCACAGAAGTGAACTCCCCTGATAACATATTTAAAACTTGGATATCTATGAATAAGTGTAAAAAAATGTTTTTACTGTTTTCTGTTGATGGAAATATGGAATGTAAAACCTCGGAGACAACATGTATATTAATCTTTACACACCCAATAAAAATCACAAATGTAGTATGTAACTCCGAAATCAAAGTCTTTAAACTTTGTTGTTACATTGAATTGTTCAAGAAAACCCCAACCCAGTCTAAGTTAACACCAAGAAAAAACATGAGGGCTACCGTATAATTTTGTTAAAATTTGATAACAAAATTATCTAAAGCGTATCCATATTTTACTGCAAAATAGCCACTAAACGAGGTTGATCTGGGGGAAATTATTGATTGTGATTCGATGGGTGATACGTTGAGTTTCATTTAAAAAGTAGTCCCTGGGGCGCATTTTTCCCTGACACAGTCTGAAATAGTGGAAACTATATCAGAACACTTAAACCTGGTATACTGAAATATTATGACATTCATGAAACGTCACTATAGTAACGCGATTGTGACAGTAATGCTATTGCACTCAATACCACCCTCGTCGACAGCAATGGGGATAAAAAAAGACATCCCCAGGACAACTCGAAATCATTTAATTCGGATTATTCCCCCCCCCCCCAAAAAAAAAAGTGCAAACATCTTTCGTACGGTATTCATTTTAGTTACCGTGAGAGCTTCCAACTTAAGGTTTGTGGGTTGGTTCAGCACCACATTAACTAACCATAACTGGCACTAAGTATTTCGCAGCAACAAAACACAGTTCTAAGTTACAAGTCAACAAACAGTCCACAAAACTTTCGATCCCGGTATAGTATCTTTTTCAGAGACTCTCTCGGATAATTTGTCATAGAGGGAATAAACAGAAACCGTTTCACTTTTCCAAAAGTCCATTTGCTATCAACAACTTATCGGTTCCAATAGCATTCTTCGTTTTGCTCTGTCAAATGTCAAATACCGGTGCATTATGTAAATTGGGTTCGATTGTAACAGACTGAATATATAAATCTTACTTATATTTATAGACATAGTTCGAAGTACAAAGTGTACCTTGTTGAAAAGTGTTTATGTGAAGACTTTTAAAAAAAATCGATTTCTTTCTTGTATCTAGCTGCAACTGATCGGATCTAGATTCAAGAGAATGGAATTTAACAAGTCGGTTGTGGAACAAAATGGAACAATTGCGCGGTGACGTTCATCTCTTAGAAAGAAAATGGGAAGATCTCAAGACGAAAGACACTTTGTTATCGCTACACAGAGCCTTTAGTATTGCCGTGAGTCGTAGAGATGGTACACGAAGCTCACAGAAAAAGAAAGCATCTTTTAGTATAACAGATGTCAACGCTCTACAGGTGTATGTCGACGATGAAAAAGACAGACGTGCAATACACAAGATCTTAGCTGCCTGGGTCACGCTTCAGAATATCTTGAGGGACATCCAACTTGTGATATTCAACGACGTGAGTTCGAAACATGCCCAACATCGGAAAAAAATCAAGGGTGATCTTCGACATCTTGAAGATATCGTGGAGCAGCAAAGATGCGACCACACCCATCAACATGTGAAGGACGCCATCAACGAGGTACCTTTAGATTATCGATTCTGCAAATGGACAAAAGCACTAAGTCTTGTGCCGAAGGGTCTTGAGTATGCACATAGAATAATTGCCGTGGTTAACACACATTTTCCGGATATTGAAACAGATTCGTCAAGGGAAGCATCGGATAGATTGTTTGAGGACGGGGATTCACCAGTTCTCTTTCGTCGATCAACACTGTCCTTAGATCTGAGACCATCTCAACCAACTATACGCAGGACGCATTCTTCACCCACGACGTCTCCTAGCAACATCACAGTTCACCATACTCACCATAACCACGGAATTCCCTACTCAGAGGATCTTAATAGGACAACTTCCACGTCATCAGTTATCAACATTAACATTCCGGACCGATCAGTTTCTCGAGGTTTGTTACTGATTTCTTAACCTTGTCACTCGTCTTTTCTCAGTGAGAATGAGGAAGGTTAAATTTAGGTAAATGGTTATACATGTACACAAGCTTACATACATACATACATACATACATACATACATACATACATACATACATACATACATACATACATACATACATACATACATACATACATACATACATACATGTATGCATATAAAATATTTAGTATGAGAGAGAGAGGGTAAACCTCCAAAATTACTTATTAATCTTATTAGTGTATTTTGAACTTCAATGTAATCATCGTTGAACATAGATCGCAATACATTCGTTACATAATCCGACAGGAATTATACGCGTTCATAAATGAGGTAGACGCGAACTACGATAATAATGATAGTTGACTTTGTTGTTTTTTCTATGTTATGGTTTTAACAACAGCACATATCGAAAATCGAGTGGCTGTAGTAAACCACGAAATGGAAGAAACGAAAAGAAGAATAGAAATATTGGAATTTGAGTTATCTGGTGTGAGATTTGAACTTCATGAATATAGAATGACTTTGATGAAAGTTGAAGTTGATGCAGGACTTAAAGAGTTCTACCTTAAAGGTAAGTAGTGATCATAGGAAAGACGTAAATCATTTTTATCTATGATAAAAAATTTAGAAATGATACTGTGATATACACAACATTATACCATACTCAAGCCAATATATTGCCTTTGAACAGAAAATATGGACTATATACTGTGGTCGTTCTACGTCACGACAACGCGTGTCTGCGTCACTGGTTTTGCGGTGCTCAAACGTTCCAAATTTTCATTATTTTGAATTTTCCCCCAATATTTCATATGTTATGCTTGGGGAGGTATAACTGTGTTATTCTCCAATATTTCACTTCATTCAGCGGGGAGTACTCGTGACCTATTAGGGTTTGTCACTGCTCGATCGTAAAGCGACTCGTAGTGACAAGGCCCCTTAGGTCACTCGTATTTTCCTTCCCGGTTGGCTGAAAGAAGAACAGTGTTGGAGAATAATGATTTTACAGTCAGTTAATCATCAAATGAGGACATGTGCACTATACATATATGGATATGTATATATATACTGTTATCGCGATATCTCTTCACCTCATCATTCTCGCGGCAAGCTAGAGCACATTTGTCCGCTGTGTGAGGGCACCTGTTAAGCGCTGCTGTAAAGCGGTTATGTGGTTAACAAAGATGTTCCATCTCAGTGTGTCTATACTTCATAACGTAAGTAGTATAAGACTTGATGACTTTGACCACAGACAAGTGTCTGTGCTTTGACTCATCTCAAACTGAGCCAACTAAAAAAAAGCTTTTTACTCTTTCTATGGAAGCCAAGTCAAAATGTCAACTTGAAGTCAGACACAATTCAGAAAGTCAGATATAAGTAGTTTACAGTCATTTAAAAGTGTCTTGCTTGACATTTTCACTTGGCATACCTTTTGGTACATATAGAACAAAATATGATAAAGTTGGTTTATTTGAGGTGACTCAAAAACGCCAAGTCCTTTAACTACATCATATACAGGCAGAACGATTTCAACCCGACGTTGAAAAACGCGATTGAATTACCTACATTTACCTGTCGATTTCTAATATTCATTTCCTGATAGAAACCATGAAAGAAGTTCAAAGGTTAGGAGGTAGCAAACTACGTCCACCACTAACGGATTACCAGATGGAGGATATCGCAGCTTGTTTGAGAGATGACTTTCACATCCGACTAGCCAATATTCTGGATATTGATCTGACTGAAATTGAACACGATTACCCAATAGTCACGTGTGGACTGAGAGAAGTAAAAGTACAAATCTTACGAAGATGGAGAGAAAGGGAAGGAGAAGGTGGAACTGTAGAACGGTTGATAATGGGTATGATGAAAGAGGAATCGTTGACCGGGACGGCTAAGTGCATTTTAGAGAATTTATTGAGAAATACGCCATAAGAGACGTTCACGTGCAGATGTCATAAAAATGGCCAGACCAGAGAAAGTTTAAAAGGGACATTTCGTTCTACAAATTACAGAAAAATGATTCAGCATCTTTCAGTAGTTGGAATAGTCAAACAAATTCTCGTATGAAAGAAAAATAACATCCAACGACCAGTACAGTTACAAACTTAGTTTGTATGGTACGCCGTGGTGAGCCACCCCAACGCTAGGCAACCTTCGAACTTGAAGCAGGCGGACTCCCGGCGGAACAGCAAGCCGTATCTTACATGTTTTAATACAAACTTTGTTGCTCTTGAAATAGATTTACCAATTTCGTTGCACAATTTTAAAGAAGGCACAAGTAATAGTCTAAAACATTCCCTAGCACATTTATGAATACTACACCTACACTAATTAACTCATAGTTTTACTACTTCTTTTTAACTTCTTACTGTTTTCATAATTACTTTGGTTTGGTTGACTTTTTGTACGACTTTTACAAGATCTGTTTTGTCTTAGATAGTTGAGGCTTGGGAACACTATAGAACAAAATATCCATGGGCAAATGTTCAAGAGATTTGTTGCTGAGTTAATAATGTGATTGATGTATATGGTACTGTGTGAAGCGAACGATATATATGGGACGCGTTCGGTGTGATGTCACAGTAGTCACTAAATCCAACCACGGGGGCTTCACCACGTGCCATGGATACTCACGTATAAAATATATGATTCAACTCGCTGCGATGTACTTTCCTCCAAACTTTCCATCTATTATTCGATATGTCTAGTTATATTTTACTAGTAAGAGAGCATTTAACAATTACCACAACCAGGGGTAGGGTCGGGGGAAATCAAGCCCTGTCTGTGGCATAAAATGTGACCCCCAGTCCGTTGTGCTGAAAAGGAACCCTCCCTCAATTTCCTTTCTCTAAAATATGACCGTCCCCATGTTCAAATATTTCATGAAAAACATTTTAACACCGCCGTTGGGGCGTTGTTCGAACCCCACTAGAGGCATGGAATTTTTCTATAGTAAAATACATATTGATAGTTTTTAAAGACATGTGATGCTTCCAACTGTTACCACCGCAGTGAGTTTGTGTTTTTAAATCAACGCATGTGTTTGAATCTATTGACTGAGCTGAAAGCCAGAACTCCGAAAGACTAGATGAGCGCACAACTGACAACCTCAGGACTGTGGTCAACATCTCCATTCCACCTTATTATCCCCAATATTTTGTCACACTGTTCCTTCTTTACTAGTTCTACTGTGAGACCTCCTCCTCCTCTCCTCACAACACAAATAAAGGTTAAGTCACTGCATTTCGCCAATATGCTACGATATTACTTTACAATGGTGGCAGCAGTGGGACGTGGTAGCAGTAAGATTTGGAACTGGTGGCAGCAGTGGGATCATGCCAAAATCACAAAATAATGCAAAGTTAGATTTTAAAAAAATAGTCAAAGTAAAATGTGACCCTCTAATTTCAATTTTCTAAAATATGGCCCTCCCCAAGGATCGCGATTTGTAAAAAGTTACCCCTCTAATTCCCTGGTCCTCCCCCTTGTAACAAACATCGAAACATTTGATGTGTTTCGTGTGATTAAATTAAGTCACCCATCTACATATAGACTAGAGACTCATCTTTGGTTTTCAAATCATTTCAAACAATACAGAGGACCACTAGATTTGAAAACCAACAACGAGTCTCTGGGCTACTCCAGTTGAGACAAAATACACAAGTACAGACAGTAATATGCCCACTTAAAAAGAAGAAGATATGTTGACAATTACATGACATGGTACTTTTGTATGTATTGCCACAAGACTGTGTCGAAACAGGTTTTTCAAACTTTTCTGTGTTATCCTTGCACAAAACGTTTATACTTTGATACTTTTGTAAATTGTGTACATTTTTTTTGTACCAAACAAATAAAAAACAACGACATCAAAGACCTACCCTCGGATCAATGACGTGATGCATATGGTACGCCATCTCGACATTTCTTTGAATTCAAACTGGTCGTCTTTCAAATGTTGCAATTCATTTTGCATACATGTGACCCAAGTATTAAGGCTGTCTCCAGACGTTTGATGACGTAAGATTAAGATACATGAACGATCATGAACAAACCAAATAGAACAAAAATCCTAATCTAAGGCTTTTTTTTCGAAGGGACGTATACACAGGCTAGTTTATAACTAGATACATTTACACGACCCAATTTTATTTCCTTATATCGGTCTGTATTGTGGCGTGACCGCACCTCTAATTCATACTCACAAAAGCGGCGAAGCGGATCAGTTTCTCGCGAGAGTCTTATAATGACTCAATAGCAATAGACACCCAAGTCATATCCCGGACACATGATACAGCGTACATGTACTTTTAATATCCCCGAGCCTATCCTGTCGGCTGACATGAGTTCCTTGTGGCTTTTAGGACCCGTGTCAGAACTTACATGGACCACTTGTGACTCATTTTCTTACGTATAAAGCCAGGTAAGATAGTTTGCTAACTATGTCAGATCATAGTGTAAGCACATTTCCTGAATGGTGGGTTTTCTACAGACTAGACGCATGGTGAATATTGACCTCTAGGGCACAGTCACTTGTGAGCTATAATACACTATTCAAGGAGCTTATATTTTATTCAAGGACGGTCATAATTTACAACATGACCACGATGTTTAGGTGTTTAAGAATATTCAAATATGTATAAATATGTTGTAAGGTTTGTAGGTCAGAGGGCATTGCATGTATGAATACAGAAACGGATCGCTATGTCAGTTATGTCACGTCAGCTACATGTATGTCTCCTGTGGGTATGTGTGCACCACAGTCACTTGTGAACTGATATTCCATTCCAGGATGGAAGAGTGTCTATTCCACAACAGTCATCGGTAATGGTATTTTTTTGAATATCCTAAATACCAGTAATAACGTAATTACTTTGTATTATGATTATCCTAGACTAGAATATCAACATCCCGGAATGGAATGTTAGTTTACAAGTGACTGTGGTGTGCACGCATTACAGTAACTGTATTGTCAGCGAGAATGAATCCATTACATGTCTTGATGGCCGGGGGGGGGGGGAATTGGCGTGTGTGTGTGTGTGTGTGTGTGTGTGTGTGTGTGTGTGTGTGTGTGTGTGCGTGCGTGCGTACGGGGGGGGGGGGTCGAGAGTAACCACACACTACAATTTACAGTTTGGCGGTTTGAACTGTCTCTACAGATATGTCCTTCTTTAGATTCCTGTGTTTTGTAAACAGATCACATGCACACTAGTGGCCCGAGTTCATACACGTACACCACATACACATAATGCGTGGGTACAACGGATCAATAATGCATGCGTTCACCCTCATATTTCTGGCATGCACCTATTGATTTCAACCAAATCTGGTGCATAAAGGTAACATACTATGTGAGACATATGCACGCCACTTTGTTTTATGACCAAATCAAATATGGCTGCCATATTTGTTGTTAAATTTCACAATATGCCTCACAACGTGTATGAACTCGGGCCACTAGTGTGCAACAAAGGTATAATACGTAGTGACTCCATTCAAGTGCCTACACCCATAATACCAAATGTAAACTTTCGTTTAAGACCTGACCTTGAAAGTCTTTTTCAAGGTCAAATATCTTCATAGCTTCTTGAATCAAATATTTCAAGTGATGATGATATTTAATTATGTCTTGGTTTTTACTATATACGTGAGGCATATGCATATCACTTCATTTCATGACCTTCACCTGAATAGCAAGTACATTTGTCTGTTATCGCCGACATTTTGGTACATAATTTTATGGACACCATTCAAGTGTCGACCCAGACATTATCAATGATGAGCTTTCTAATGAGACAGTGACCTTTCTTTCCATATCTTGACCTTTGCCTTTGATCTCCATATTCAAGGCCAGATAGCAAATTGGTCAATAACTTAAGTTGAGATACAAAACTTGCCGTAAAACATACAAGTTGGGCATTTTGTCTTCGATTGAAGGCTTGTTATCAATAATAGCTGTCATTTTTTCCTCAGATACATTCTCACTAGTCTTTTTTATTTCATATATCTGTAGATGAAGTTTCAGTGCTTTTCATAAGATTATTTTAACCACAATGGATCGATTGCGAAACCATGTCAGTTCCTTGGAAGTAAAATGGGAAGTGTTAAAGAAAAAACAGACCCTTTTGTCACTACATCGAGCAGTAAGTCGCCAAGATGGTGCTATGCCAAGCTCAACAAAGAAAAGGGAGTCTTTGCGTATAACAGACATGAAAGACCTCAACTTTGATATCGATGAAGAATTCGAACAAGACAGAGAAGTCATATGTGACATCTTGGTTGCCTGGGAAACGCTTCTATACATTGTCAGGGATATTCAGCTGGTCATTCTGACTGCCGACTTCTCAAAACTTCCTCAGCAACGGAAAAGAATCAAGACTGATTTCCGCCATTTTCAAGAAATTGTTGATCGAAAACGCTGTGATAAAACCCACCCAGAACTAAAAGCTGTTATGGCGAAGGTACCTCTTGATGTTCGTGGCTGCAAATGGACCAAGGTATTAAGTCTAGTACCAAAGGGACTTGACTATGCACATAGAATACTGTCAGTGATTAACACACATTTCCCTGACTTACAAGAGAGGTCACAACTTGCTGCATCTTTAAGTTTGCTTGGTGATAGACCTCATTCTGATAAAGTCACCAGATCAGAGTCGTCTTCAAATTTGGATTTCCCACCAGTCGTAACTGTTCGTAGAAGTTTTTCGACTCCAGGTTTACGTCCCATCATACACCAACGTAATCGTGCGCACCACTTCAGTCATTCTGGAGTACCATCAGTGGGATCGTCAGTGATAAATATCAATTTCCCCAGCCATTCTGATCCATTCTTTTCCAATCTCAAAGGTTTGTAATATTTAAAAACGTAGTGAATAACGAATTTCCGTATTTTTTAAGCATACACATTTGAATTGTCTGTAGTCAAGTCGACTTTTGCCTGTTACAGCGTTAGTGGTACTCCGTTTTATCTCTCATACCACGAGAGATAAAAGATGTTCAACTAGCACAAGGCTAAGTCGGGTTAAATCTTCTTTATATATATATATATATAGTTTTGGATTACGCTCTGCCACTGCGGTATAGAGCACTGTCTTAGCAGATTGATACTCACCGAGTTATATATATATATATATATATATATATATATATATATAGAGAGAGAGAGAGAGAGAGAGAGAGAGAGAGAGAGTTTCATTCTTCTTTCGCCAAGTAGAGTGCTCGATCGCCTTGGAGAGCTATCATACATATAAATGAAAGAGGACGAGTCTGGTATTACATTGTGGATTTACACTACGGACCGTTTCACCAGAAGGATCGTCGGGTGTAATAGTGTGGTTTAATAGTAGTCGTTGACTATACATTCAGTCATTCTGCTTTGTGTACATAACTTATGTGTGTCAACGACTACTATTAAACCACACTATTACACCCGACGATCCTTCTGGTGAAACGGTCCGTAGTGTAAATCCACAATGTAATACCAGACTCGTCTTCTTTCATTTATATGTATATATATATATATATATATATATATATATATATATATATATATATATATATATATATATATATATATATATATATATATATATATATATATATATATTATAATAAACAGTAAAGTGTTTATGGCCAAGACGTTTCGCTCAGTCCTTGCTGAGCTGCCTCAGTATGACCAATACATCATACTAGTTAATTATCGCTCATGTCAGGTCACGTGACCCGAAATGGTAATCAGAACAGTTACTATTGTTAAGGTTTATTCCATTTTCGTATGTGTCGAGTGTTTTTTTTTATCCAGAAGCTTTCAGGTGTTAGCCTGTATGATTTATTCTTCCATATTTTTTATCGATTCCTACTATTTTGAAGTCGGCAAGGGACTGGTTGGCTGAGTTATGGTGATATATTTTATTTTTAGCACACGGTCATTTAGACGAAATGGAAGAACGTATGGCAGTTTTCGATCTTCAAATGGAAGACGCTAAACACAGAATTGAAATGCTAGAATTCCATCTTCGTGATTGCAGGAATTCTTTGACGAATCTTGAAATTGAGGCACGACTGAAAGACTTCCACCTGAAAGGTAAGTTGAGAGCATTGAAACCAAATGTTATAATCTTTGATTGGAAGATTTTTCGTGACTCTGGCAGCAAAAAAAAAAATTCAAATTCGAAAAATTGACATAGAATCTAGTCACCCTTTCGCACACCTTGACAAAAAGTATGCATCCTATGAATATGTAAATAAATAAATTATTGTTACGCCCAATATCGCGAAAATGCAACGGTATGGTCTCCAAATCCATAGCCATATTCAGCTAAAATTTGCGTATAACAATCACAAAATAAATTATAAGCGTTATACCGTACAAGCAGCCCAAAGTATTTTAGCATCGAGCTTTCGATACGTCCTGATACCATCCTTATGAGAATGACGAATTCCAAAATTTAACTGCTGGTCTCCTTTTGTCAATTTGAGTACATATTTGATATTTTGAATTGCAAAGGACCTAAGTACTTCTGACTTAACAAGAAGACATAATCGTAAAATACATTTTGTGACGTTACACATTTATATAAAGCGGTTGTTGTTGCTCCGTAATTAGTTATAATTTAACAATGAAAATAGAAGCACATCAGATGTGTGTTGCTTCTCGTTATAGAAATTCACATCCTTCGTTTTTCATTTCCTGATAGAAACCATGAAAGAAGTTCAAAGGTTAGGAGGTAGCAAACTACGTCCACCACTAACGGATTGCCAGATGGAGGATATCGCAGCTTGTTTGAGAGATGACTTTCACATCCGACTAGCCAATATTCTAGATATTGATCTGACTGAAATTGAACACGATTACCCAATAGTCACGTGTGGACTGAGAGAAGTAAAAGTACAAATCTTACGAAGATGGAGAGAAAGGGAAGGAGAAGGTGGAACTGTAGAACGGTTGATAATGGGTATGATGAAAGGGGAATCGTTGGCCGGAACGGCAAAAGACATCTTAGATAACTTATTGGGAAATAACTGAGACTCCCACGAACAAATACAATACAATACAATACAATACAATACAATACAATACAATACAATACAATACAATACAATACAATACAATACAATACAATACAATACAATACAATACAACTTTATTCATCCTTGTCAGGAAATTATAGTGTCTGCCATAACAAAAAAAACAACAATTTAAACGAGTAGATAACAATAAAACGAGTACGTAAAAACAAGACTTTCACTTTTCAAAACACGTACATAACCAGGATAAAAGAAAGACGATAACTCGAAAAGAGTAGGCGTTAAAAAAGAATGGCCACAGCTAGACATATGAGCATGTAGGGCTAGAGTCGAGGTCTGTCTGTCTGTTGGTTGTGTAATTTGATTGCTGCTGGAATGAATGATTGCTTATAGCGTGTTGTTCTGGTGCGTGGTATTCTGAGTCTGCCGTTTCTATCTATACGTCGACTGTCAAGTTCTGGCCTAAGTGGATGTGTCAGCTAATATTGTTCCCAGTCTGTCTGTAGTTTGTCTGTGGTATATGTTGTCAATGTTAGTCTGTTTTTTACCAACCACCCCGGCTGCTTTTCTGATGATTTTGTCAAGTCATGTCTTTGTCTTGTTTAGTAATATTTCCAGCCCAACATACTAAATCCAAAAGTGAAAACAGTGCTCAAAGTTGAAGTATAAAACATTATTTCAATGGTAGTAGTAGATCTACGCTAACATTAAAATATCTCAGTTTCCTCAAGCAGTACAATCGACTGTGAAGTTTTTTGACAATGGAATGTGTGTTCTGTTTCCATGAAAGCTTATCATCGAGAGTCTGACATTTTACAGGTGGAAATTTCTCACTTTTGTAGCAAGACTGATCTGTTTTAACTCAAAGTCCTTTTCTGAGGAGTAATTCTATACCCTAAAAATAAAGGATTTGTAGTAATTTTTGCAACTGTTAAACATTGTTGGTGTGCTCTGTATTCACTGTAATCATACTATAATGGGAAAAGTTACCACATGTTTTGTCCCGAGTACGCCATTAGCCAAGTTGCAATGTTCACGAATCTAGCTTTAAAAGAAGCAGGCTATCAACCATGCCGTGTATGAAGCTGTGGTCAATGATCTACATGTATACAGGTTTCAGTCAATGGGCATTATGATTGCTATCACTCATCAAAGTACATCTAGGTACATTCCATACATAAACAACAAATGCAGGGAAATTTTTTGGGCTACTGATGGATAGTAGCAATGAGAGCGAAAAGGTATATCCATAGTGAGTATGACAAATGTTAAGATTCTAAAGTAGTTAATGTCCAAAAACTTCACAGAAAACTCATCAGAGTTTGACTCATAAACTATGCGAGGTACACATAGTATCAGAGACGTTACAGAAATGGGAGATTACAATATTTGATAAGGTGGCAAAAAAATATGCTGCGAAATACAAAACTTGAGCAGAAGAAGAAAAAACTTAAATGATACCTTCATACTATGAAGTATCTTAGGAAACAACCCGTTAGAATATTAGTGGTAAAATAATTATAACCTCCTTATTTCCGTAACTGCAGTATCACTTGTTTACATTTTGTACTATTAGTCAGGTCCCATCGATATAAATCACTGTATTTGTTTAGCCCACCGAACGAGGAGGCTATAACAATCAGATTCGTCTACCCGTCTGTCTGTCTGTCTAAAAATCCAGATTTACTGCATAACTTAGAAAATAGTACACACAGAGCGAGATCAATTCAAGTGTCTACCCCATATTTTAAGGTGCAAGCTTTCGTGTGAGACCTTGACTTTCTTCCCTTGACCAATGGGGTCATTACCATGATCAAGTTATTTCTTGCATACTACAGCCACTGTGACTTAGTTGTATTTAAGTGTAATCCGTATTTTTTAAGATCTTGGGTACATGTAATGAAGAACAAAGGAAATACACAAATGTATTTGTTTGTTGTATCACTTTATTTTACCAAATGGCAGTCGTATTTGTTGTAAAAATAATCAATTTGGGCATCATCTCCGGAACTTAAGACATAGAGACTTCATTCAAGTGTCTACTGCCATAGTATAAGGTGTTACTTTTCTGCTGGTGTCATTATATTTGACCTCGACCTTGACCCCTATGACTGAACGGTAGCGATATTTATTGTAAAAATCACTTTTTACTGCATAACCTACAAACTGTAATAATAGAGACTAGAGCACTTACGTCTATGTTATGAAGGACAAGCTTAATTCAAAACTATGACCATTTCTAATGATTCTGATCTTTGGTGTAATTACCACAATCGAGACATTTCTTGTACGTTTTGCTATTTGTACACATTTATAATAAAGTGTGATCGATTTCATTCAAATCTTATCCAAATGCTTGCATGCTTATATCACTTCTTTTTTATCTGAATGGTGGCCACATTTGATGTAAAACAAATCCACCATCTGTCAAGACTTGATTAAGAACAGAAAAACCACAGTCACTTAAATTCAATTAGCTATCTACTATCCACATGCTAAAAGTCATGACCTTTCTACCGGTGTCTTCTATCTTCCGAGTCAAAATTTAGCAACAAATATAAAACCTGTCAGTCATACAGAAGTGAAGTATTTTAGAGGGAAAAGTGTTCTCCTAAGATTTGTTACTTATACAGCATTATATAAACAAAATTATATATGAACAAAAATGAGTAATTATATTACACGCGCAGCACCTGTTTTTTTTTTAAATATCTACTTAAACAACAAAATATACTCGCAGCTATACAAGTATATTTTTTTAGTCCTTATCCATCTTTAAGTGGTGTGTATATTTAGTGTAAGTAGTTGCCACTTTGGAATTCTTAATCTCCTTAGGCCTATAACAAACTAAACCTCACTTCAATGAAACGTTATCCTAAAAGTAGTTCTTTGATCTTACTTTTCCTACCTCACACTATCCAAAGTGATAAGATGTAACTCTATGTATATTTATCTTTTTTGTTCAATCAATATCTGGTCTATGCAAATGAAGATAATTAGAGAGGGAGTTTTGCTGCCATGTCAAGTAGCTAGCAAAGATCTCTTCGTACCTTATGGCAGTCGACATCTGTGTTCAGTTAGAGTTGGGCCAAAATCTTAAAAACCACTAGACAAGCTACTTTACGACGATGCCTAACCGTCTGACGCCCCTTCACACTGACAGGGGACTATTTTTTCGTTGCGTCGGTACAAAACTAAATTCTGACTTGTGAGAATGAAGTTAGTCTTTAGACTTATAGTTAGACATTAGATTTAGGTTTTTTTATGATAGATACCCCAACCACACTGAATGATATGGATGCTGCAGAGTACTTTCGATGGCGTCGTCAACTAGCCCTTGGAAGAGGCTGTTTGTTATTTACTTTGTCGATTGGAATCGGTATAAGCTTGTTCTTTTTGGTTTTCAGTGAAGGTAAAATACCGTTCTCTCTTTTTCTTGCACGCGCTTCATGGTTGTCTACAATCCGTATACCCACCCAAAAATGAATTGTACTTGGTGCAATCATTGATAACAGAGGAAGGAATGAACCTCGATTAGTGTTTAAATGTTCTCATGTTTGGGGGTGGTGGTTATATTTGATTTATCATTTGCAAAAATAAAGGCTATATCTGTGATTAGCATAGTAAACGTATAGTGATTACTTTTATGAACGTGACACTAGTGTCATAGGCGTTTTTGTGATCAATAATCTAAACTCAAATAAAACTATGCTGTTCTATTGCTGGTACATTTTGTTGCCATTTCCACATTTTGCAATAACTCCGCACGCATGGCTGTCTTATAAAAGACAATTGATAGAGAAGTTTAATTGAAATATATTTAATGAAATCATTCGGACTTGAGCAAATCTAATACTAGTATTGCTAGTATAGAAACATTACGTGATCTAACGTATTTATTTTTGGTATTACAATACTAAAGAACACCTGGAGTTTAGTATCATTGTTACATTTTTTTATTCGCAAAGCCATGGTGTGAAGTTTGAATGTAGTAGTTGGATTTGTGGACAAGCTTTGGACGTTTCACTTCTATCTTTATGTGCCTGTTACCAGGGTTTCTCTTTTAATAATCAAATCATCATCACTCCAACCCCACCCCCACCCCGTGTATGGAATAGTCACTAACTGCTCCTTGGTGAAAGATATAGAGAGGAAACCCTGTTCTTCTTTTCATTTATATTTATATTACGCGTAAAATGTAATGTTTGTTTTCTTTATTCATCATATTCCACTACCTCTTAACAGAAAGTGTTAGAATCCAAGTGTTTAAAGATTCCTACTGTAGTAGAATAAAACTAGACAAGTTCATATACTCTGACCCTACAGTTGTATCTACAAAGGCTGTCTTGTCTTTTCTTCAGAAGTATCACGTTGCTGGTATACACAGTTACAATTTAGTGTTCACTGACTCTGATACAACTACGCAGAAACCAACGAAACATACTACACTTTTAAGATAACAAGATCGAATGAATACATTTCCTGGCGACATTTTGTCCGAGTTAAAGTGCCATAAAGTGGACATCAAATGTAGATAAAATCGTTGGCTCCCGCGCGTGTGCAATACGTTTGAAATTGTTTGTTTCATTTAGACAAAAAGTAGCAAGAAATTTGCATCTTGCTGTGTGGAATGTGCAGCAGTTTCTTATTGGTTTTTGCGTGGTTGTATCACACAGAGCCAGTGAACACTAACATGAAACGGGCTGTACCAAAATCACGAGTAACGTTTAATACATCATCATCTTTTCATGGCAGAAGCAAACAAGAACATTCCGCTGTCGGACAAAACCTCTGACTTGAGTCAGGACACTACAATGACGGGAAGTACAGTTTCCTTGGAATCCCTGACAGCTTCTCTGACCAAAGGTAAGCAAGTGCCGTCTTCTGACTCCAAATCAAAAGTACTCCGAAGTAATAATAATAATAATAATAATAATAATAATAATAATAATAATATTTATTGTCCACAGTGTGTATATGGAAAATCGCTTTCAGTCACTCAGGTCAAAGATTGACATACAATAATCAAAGAACATAAATAACAACAAGACAGGCTAAA